>NW_027500567.1:0-94425 GCF_021521415.1 Bidens hawaiensis
TCAATCGTATCGATCACAAATACCATACACGGCATACACATAAAATTATATCCTTTCGTTCATACTTTCTTACTTTCTTTTGTATTATCTTACTTTCATATCTTACGTTATAAAGAGCATTACGCCTTACATTCCTCGAGTATTACTAGGGCTCGGAACCCTCTTCGTAACCATACAACCATACGTTATCATTTCTTTCTTCTATTATCTCTATCTTGTTCATACACATAAACATACATAACATACTTACCTTATTCTTAGCGCTGCAACCTGACAGTACGTGCAATATCCGAAGATCGTTCACGTACCATCAAGCAATCATTCATATATTTCACATTATCCATATAAGGCATACACTTATCTCTTAGGATAAGTGTATTAACAAACATATCGAGTATGCACACAGCCCCGAAAACGTAACACATAAATGGGGCTAGAACTCACCTGAACACGGTTACGTTCTCCGTTGATCGTAATCCCTTTCTTCAGTTGTGCACGGCTGACTGTATAACAAGTATACATATCAATTTAACTATCACTACCTATAACATCTTTCTAATCTTAATTACTACCCACCACGAACGGGGGTCCGGGGGCAGCGCCCTTGGCAGCGGGGTCTAGGGGCGGCAGCCCCTAGCAGGGTCCAAGGGGCAGAGCCCCTGGCTGGGGTCGAGCTGATTTTTAATTTTATTTCCATTAACCGTCTTAACACATTTTTCATTAGATTTTTAATTTATTTTCTAATCGAACTTGACTTTAGGAGAAGTTAACCTTAGGCGAACTTAGCTTTAGGCGAAGTTACCAGCTAGGCGAACTTAGCTTTACAGCAAAGTTGCCATCAGGCGAACTTGGCTTCAGGCGAAGTTGTCATCAGGCGAACTTGGCTTGCATGCGAAGTTCATCAGGCGAACTTAGCTTGCAGGCGAAGTTCGTCGCTTTGAAGGCGAAGTTGCCCAGACAGCCGCTGTTTTAGTTTCTGATCGGCATTTCTAGCGATTTTAACACCCTTGCTATGGTTCAATATCACCCACTACGCTACCCCGGCCCATTTTTGGTCATTTATACACTAAAAAGCTTGGATCTTTAAACTTTAAAGATCAAGAATCATACCTTTTTGGGCTTGTTTGGATCTCGTTTACTTGCTTATCACCACTATTCGCTCTCTCTCTCACTCGGGTCTGCCGGATCTGCCCGGATCTGCCTTCGGTCCGGCGGCGGTATGTGTTTGGTGTGTGTGTGTTAGGGAGTTTGGTGAAAATGAAGATATTTTGGGATTTTGGGGGTATTTATATCCCTGAAATCCCATTCTCATTTAACCCATCTCAATTAATCCAAATCCATAACCAACGTCCATTACCCGACACTAGCCCGACCCATACCAACTCCTATTCTTTTATTTATTTCCTGATAACCCGAGTAAACTTTCCCTCTATTATTAAGTAATATAATTAATATTATCTTGAAATTTCGGGATGTTACACGTGGTTGGTAGGCACGACCCCGTGCTTTTTAGTGACATGTGCTCAATTCTGCTATGTCTTTTCTGCATTCCCGTCCACGGCCCCCGTGTATGATGGGCACGGCCCCGTGCTTTTGACCTCAGATTTTGTCTTTTCTTGTTTCAGAAGCATGGGGGCGTGTTTCTTTGTTTTCTTGTGTTTTCTTCTGTTTTTTCTTCGTCTTTTTGCTTGTTTCTTAGTTTGGGGTTTAGTTTCACCTGAAATTATGTTTTATTATGATAAGTAGTCTTTTATGCTATGTTATAAGATAGAAATGGCAGTTTTTAGAGATTATTTGATGCCGAAAAGATGTATATTTATATGTACATCAAACATCCCCACACTTGAACATTGTTTGTCCTCAAGCAATCTTTTTATATATATCCTCTAAAAACAGCAAGTTTAGATTATCGCTATTCCTTAAGTGAGTTCCAAGAAGATGAAACAAAATAACCAGTCTTTATGTTAGTGATAAATAAGAGAGAACTTTTGTTTTTATGAGCTTCCGTTTATGAAAAACTTCACGTTCTCGCAATGTTCACTCACACTCGATTTTATATCTGATTATACCTGTGATGTAGGTATGTGAACACTCTTAGCCAAAATGCAACTTGTAATAAATAAGCTTGTAACAAGTTCACATCTCCACCTTTTGAAGGGTTGCATAGATCAGAAGGTAAAACGGGGTTTCGGTTTTGTGTGAGTGGGAATTGGTATTTTGTGGTGTTTCAAGGGTTAATGGTAAATACAACTTCAACTGATTTTTGGGAGTTTGAGATGTCTTCATTGGTTAGCTCATTTATTCTTCGTCTTTGTCTTCGTTTTTTTTTATATATACCTAATGACTCTTTTAAGGTCAGATCGTCGAGACCCGGTTTTATCGAGGATGTGGATCAGTTCTTCCTCAATCCTGTTCTGAATATAACTTCCAACTCTAATGGATCGTTCGGCTCTGAGCCTAATAGCCCCCACCCTCATTAGTTCGGTATATTCATGCTGAGACTGAGTTTGACTTTTTCTACATCTTCCTTCGTGGGACCAGTTTCCACAACCTAAGCATCGTTCATATCTTTTTGCTCTTCTCTTCATTGCGTTTTTGGAGATTCCACAGAATGGTGGCCTTTGTTCGTTTTGGCGCCACTTTTTCCTCACCTCATTGCTCAAGAGAAAGATTCTCTCCCTAAGTTCTGGAGGCAACCCCAGGTTTTGTGAAGTGTATGCAGCAAAGGAAATTGAAATCGAAAAAATGCATTTCCAGTTCTTTAGGGTCTGCCGGTAAAAGACCAGTGTTGTATTTTACCGGTGAAAATGGATAAAGTGATTGGGTTTTTGGGTTTTGTAATGGGTTTGATGTAAATATTACCTTCTTCTTTATACAACGCTTCGTGCGGTCTTGAAATGAATAATTGCGAAAAGTTCTAAATCACACAAAACATATGACTCACTCAAAGCTTCCGAAAAAATATTTGTATGGCATGAGGTTTATCTCACAGTAACGGAGGAATTGGGTATTAACGCCATATTTTGCATAAAATTATTCTCAATATTACAAAACTTCTTCTTACTTTTTCACTTTGTAATGATTGGTTATTTGAAAAAAGTTTTCTTGGTTTTCTCTTTAGGTTTTTAAATAATCTTTGTTTGCTGCAAAAATATTTATTTTAGAGAATTTTTATAATTAGTTGGACAAACATTTGTTCAAGTAATTCCCCTCCCCACACTTGAATTTCACATTGTCCTCAATGTGACAAGATTCGTGAAAATATAAAGATTCTAATTGAGCATTATGGGTTAAAATGGAGAGTTACTTCCCTATGGGTCAACGAAATTTCGACAGAGCGTTCCCTGTTTTTCGTCTGTTTTCCTGTTTTTGTACCTGTATAATATAAAACTGGAAACAACCACAAACAACCAAGCATAAACTGCTGAAAATTAGGTATGGAATCATCCATCCCTTGCCCTTTCGGGCTAAATAAGTACTTAGCATAACGTCTTTGGCACCCATGGCCATAAAAATATCCAAACCAACATAAAAAAAACAAAAAAGTATGATGGAAAGTAAATTGTTTAAACACACATCATAAGTTCATAAAATACTACCAACCCGTGCCCGTGCCTGACCTACCAGTGCCGCCAGTCATCAGTTACCCGCATCTGGGTCAAAAGGTCCCCACTGCCTGTCCATGCGATAGCCCAAACGCTCAATCTCCCGCCTCGTCTCTGCATATTCGGCTGCTCGTTGTGCATCCGAGGCAGCCATCTGCTCTGACATCCTATTAAATGAGGCAGTAGTGTTAGCTGAGAATTGATCAATAAGTCCAAATATACCCTTGAACGAGTATCGGCTATCGTGTGACGAACTGGGGCCTGCCCCTGATGAAGATGGGCCTCCTCTCTGATGATAGGTGCGGCGGCGTTGTTGTCTGGGCGGTGACTGTCGTCTCTCATGCACATCCTGAATCATCATCTCTGACGGGTCTTCTAGGTCCCACACTTGGTTGTTCTTGTCACAAAATCTCCATACACCGGGGCTGATTTGCTGAACTATTTGCATGCTTTCACAGTAATCAAAGTTGAGAGCGATCGTGTCTTGGCTTGGAGTTCCTTCTGTGTCTGCACTATAGGTCCTGTAGAGGTTGTAGATCCAGGGACCACCAAAGATCGGGGAGTTACCTTTAGCAGTAGCATTTGTCATGAAAAGTTTGCAAAATAGCATCGTGATATTGCATGGTATTTTGTTTTTCATGCAGTATAATGCCCAAAGATCCTTTAGGTTAACAACCCCTTCGCTCTGACCTCGAGCTGTGACGGTATGACTCAGCAACTAGTGGATGTATCTCATTAGCGGATCTCGTAGTGCTGTGCTTTTAGAAACGCTTGGCATGTAGGTTGTTGTTCCATAACTTAACTGTTCCCAAGCTTCTTCCCTTGTGGCACCCGCTACGGCTTCATCATCGTCACCTTCATCTGTAAACATTGTTTTGCTTCGAACCAGATGTCGGTGTCAGTCTCTTCGGCCGTGTAAATACTCAAATCGATTCCCAGTTGGGTGACAGAAGTTGTATGCCACACACCTCCACAACGAAACTCGATTGCCTTGGTGTCCCACATGTCAAACTTTTTCTTCTTGAAGTTGACGAGGCTAGGAATTCTTTTGTGAGTTCTGTAACTGAATCCCCAGTCTGGTTAAAAACCCGTCCCCAATGTCCCTCTACAATGTTTTGATAGCGGTCCCATTGGTTTATGTTTCTTAAGGTGTTTTCACATACACGGAAGTGGGCTTCTGGATATCTGTTGTTGAGGTAGGTTAGTCTTTCGTTTGCCATTTGGTCCTTTTTCTTGCGGTTTCCGAAGACTAAGAATGCATGAAAATATTCCCCGTACTCGGTCATCTGTAATTTACACTTAAATTAGTCAAAACTCGTTTAAAATTTTCATTTTGCTGAAACAGAAAGCAAAGCACGGCGGCGTGCTTACAAAAGCACGGTACCGTGCTGCTGCTTCTGGTTCAGTTTCTTTGATGTTTGACTTTTGGTTGACCACGGCTCGTGTTGTTTCGTGCACGGCTCATGTTTTTAATACCGATTTCTAACTTGTCCAGACTCGAACCCTCATTCCTAACTGGTTATATCAATTGAGTTTAATGGTTGGTCGGGTATTCATGCAAACATACAAAACCTGATTTGTTTCTTTCAATTAACCCTAACCATCAATCATTCAACATTCTATTCATCATAATCATACATAATAACCATACCCTCTTCGGGTTTTGACCCGATTTGGTCGATTTGAACAATTTTAGGGTTAATCTAAACCTAGAATGATGAATTTGGATAATACAATTGTTAAATTAACATACCTTAGGTTTAGAATCGAAGATTTGAGGAAGAAATTCGTAAAATGGTTGAGTGTTCGGCGGTTTTCGCAGTGAAAAATAGGGTTGGAAGTGATAGAAAGTTATTTTATTAAGTTAAAAACTCGTAACCTGCCCTGACACCAAAAACACGGCCCCGTGCATCAGGAAGCACGGTACCGTGCTGCATAGTGCAGAAAGTACTGTTTTGTTTATTTGACAAGATGGTTTGTTTTTAACTGGTTTTTATTTTCTGGTTATTTTTTACTTGGTAAAAACATCCTAAATTTCATTAAAAACATAAAGGTAAAGATATAATTAAAGATAGATGAAATGAAAAGTACAACAACAATTCTCGGGTCCTAACACATAGTACTAGCAGAAACAACTTAAACACGAAACAAAGTCGGAACTTCAACGGCTACCACCCCCGAACAAGTCCTGGATGTGTGGTGGTGCTCGCTTAGCTTCCAAAAGTTCGTCAAGCTTTTTGTTGAGCGTGAAGATTTCTAGGTTGAGAAAGTTAAGTTTGGAAGTCACATCTTTGTGGTGGCCATCCACCATATGGAAGTTCTCTAACCTAAGCAAGTCGACTTTGTTAATCAACTCGACTACTCTAGCCTCGGTTTGCATGTTGCTCTCAACTTGATCTCTTATGATGCATTGGAGTCTCATGACTTGTTCCTCGAGAAAGGAAGATTCATGTTGTTTCCCCTTTTTCACTGGCTTCCATTCAACCCGTTTTCCTTCCATTTAGGTAGTATTTGTTTGGTATGAATGGAATAGTGAAATTATGCATGCATTTTATAGAGATTGGAAAGTTGAACACGGAACCGTGTTCTTGGAAACACGGCCCCGTGCTGCTAGAAGAATAAATGTTTCTGAGACAGAGAATTGTACGGAGTCAGCGCGTATCATGCTGAAGATTCTAGGGTGACCACGGCGGCGCGTTTAGGAAAGCACGGCCCCGTGCTTTTTGTCTTAGTGAATTTCATTTTAGTTTTCAACATGACTTACGGTCCGGAATTTTCAGAATGACGTTTATTGTGATAATTTGGAAATTTGGCCATCTAAAAATAACTTTTCATTAAATTAAGATCCTTGAACAATTTCAGGATAAACCCAGGGTTTCCAAAGAAAAGAAAATAATCGGGTTAAGCCCGAAGTCCTAACACATTGTGCTTAATGCACTTGTTTACACATAAAGTATAAAATTAAGTTTCCTAGAGTTCCCCGAAAGGTTCTCCTCCTCCGAATGGCCCTGGTGGTGGAAAATAAGTGAAACCGAGAACTTGAAATTGGAGTTGCTCGTTGATGTCTCGAAGTTCCATTTTTATGTTTTCCACCGATTCGGTGAGTTGCACGAGACGCATTTCCGCAAGGAGATTCATTTCAGTGAGTTCTTTCACGAGTTCTTGAAGTTTCAAGAGAGGCTCGGTTTTGGAAACATGGCGGGCATTGTTTCTCGGATGTCGGGAAATGGGGATCGCTTCATTCATCTCAGTTGGCATGCTGAATTATCAGAGGTTTTTGGTTTTAGTTTTGGTTTGTGCAAGGAATGCAATGACACAAGGTGCCTTTTATAGCCAAACAGGAACCCAAGCACGGTGCCGTGCTTTTGGAAGCACGCCCCCGTGTTTTTAGTCTGACAATTTTGTTACAAACCAGTCAGATTGAGATTTTTGCAGCGTAGATGTCGGCCCGTATTTTTAAGCACGGGACCGTGCTTTTGAAAGCACGCCACCATGGTTTTTTTTTAAAAAAAAACAAGATTAATTAATTACAAGGCCTAGTTTTGAGAAGGTCTTGGCCAGACCTTATTTCCTTAATTTCTAATCAAGGAGTTTGGAGGGTTAATACCTCCAACACTTCTTTAAGTAGACCATCGATATATGGCTTTAATCGATGTCCATTTACCTTTAACTTCTGGCCATTTGAATTTGAAATTTCGATGGTTCCATAGTCAAAAACTGTTTCAACCACGTATGGACCTGTCCATCGGGATTTCAATTTTCCTGAAAAAAGACGTAAACGAGCGTTATATAACAGTACACCGGTCGCCAACTTGAAATTTCTTGTTTCCTTTTAAATGGGCGTTGTGTAAACGTTTAGTCTTTTCTTTGTAAGACCAGGAATTTTCATATGCCAGTGCTCTTAATTCTTCGAGCTCATGAATTTGATCTTCTCGGTTTTTACCGCCGGACATTAGATCAAAATTCACTGCTCTCAGAGCTTAGTAGGCTTTGTGTTTTAATTCTACAGGTAGATGACATGCCTTCCCGTAAACGAGCTTGAAGGGTGTTGTTCCTATGGGAGTTTTGTAGGCCGTCCTAAGGGCCCACAATGCGTCATCTAAATTTTCTGCCCAATTTTGGCGATTCATCACCACACATCTTTCCACAATTCTCTTAATTCCTCGATTCAAGACTTCCACCTGTCCACTGGTCTGCTGGTGATATGGTGTTGCCAGTCGATGGTGAACCCCATATCATGCTAAGACCTTGTCCATCAGGGTGTTACAGAAGTGAGTACCTCTGTCGCTAATGAGAGCTTTTGGAGTTCTGAATCTTGAGAATAACTTTTTCAGAAAACGTACAACTACTCGAGCATCGTTGGTGGGAAGAGCTTGTGCTTCTACCCATTTAGACACGTAGTCGACTGCTACAAGGATGTATTTATTTCCGAATGAGTTAGGAAATGGCCCCATGAAATCTATCCCCCATACATCAAAGATTTCACAGATTTGAATGCCTTTTTAAGCCATCTCATTTTTTGATGAGATGTTCCCGGCTCTTTGACAAGCATCGCATGCTTGGATCAAAGTATGTGTATCTTTGTATATAGTGGGCCAGAAAAATCCTGCATCAAACACTTTTTTGACCGTGGGGGCGGTACCATGATGTCCTCCTGTTGGTCCCTCATGGCAGTGTTTGAGAATGTCTAAGGCCTCCTTGCCTGCTAAACACCTACGAATGACTTGATCCGTACCTATCCTAAATACGTATTGTTGGTGCATAAATGTCTTGTTAACCAAGCGAAGTTATGGACAACTTCGCCTGAGGCGAAGTTGTCGTGTATTTATATAGGTTACGGCTTATCGTTTTAGAAGTTAGTTCAAGAAGTTCGAGTTCGTGTAATTCAGTGACTCAAGTGACGTGAGGTCGAGAGTCTGTAACTGTGATTATATCACGTGTTGAGTTATTAATATAACGTGTGTTTGCTCGTATCGTATTCGTGTGTTAGTGTGTTTGTGTTTTACGTCCGTAACGATCTACACAGGGATTCCGCACCTGTGTATATCGGGATATCTCGTGTGATCCGTCCAGGGAACCTACAATTGGTATCAGAGCATTTGCTCGATTGTGTGGTTCGGGATATTCACGCGGGTGTAGAATTTGTCCCGTTTCGACTATTCACGAGACGATTTTTTGGTGTTTTTGCTCATTCTAGCCTCCTACCAGTGTGTTCAAGCCTTTAAACCGTCAAAAACCTCGTTAAAATCCGATTTTCAGATCTGCAGAAAGTTTGAGTTCGTCGGGCGAAGTTGTTGTTCATCAGGCGAAGTTGCCGTCAGGATACGTAGGGTTTCGGCGAAGATATAAGGAGAAGCGAAGTTATTTACAACTTCGCCTACCTCCTCAACTTCGCCTAACTCAGCGAAGTTTTCCTCAAGTTCGCCTAGCTCAGCGAAGTTTTCTTCAAGTTCGCCTACTTTCTAAGTTCGCTTACCCTAAGCGAAGTTATTCTCAACTTCGCCCAGTCACTCGAATTTAAGAAAGATCCAGCGAAGTTATTACTTAAGCGAAGTTATCCTTAACTTCGCCTACAGTACTGTTCAGAGGAAATTTTTTTAACTTCGCCTACTCAGAATTTTTCGGGTTTCTTAGTCTTCAAGAAGGATGTCGTCGATCAACATTTCGGAGCTTGTAAAGATGGAAGTTGAAGCAGGGTCAGCTACAAAGGCCCCAAGGTTGCTGAAGGGAACCGATTTTGTCGCATGGAAGGATCGGTTCATACAATACGTTAAGTACCAGGATGCGAAAATGTGGGTATGCATCCAATATAGATATATTCCACCAGTCATGGAGTATGAGGGTCGAGACCAAATCAAGAAATACAGTAAAATGGAAGAGGAGGAGAAAAAGATGTATGAAGCCGAAAGCAAGGCTCATGCTGCAATCACAATGGCTATTCCACAGGAGATCCTCCATACGTTTAGAAAGTATACATCAGCTAGAGAGCTTTGGGAAGCTCTTGAGAACAGAGTTGAAGGGAATGTAGGTATTCGGGCTTCAAAGATAAAGTTGCTCAAAACTCAATTTTCAGTCTTTAAGTACTTGAAGAACGAATCTCTTGATGATATTATCACTCGATATTATCATCTAATGACTGAATTGAGTAACTACTCCATTTCCTACCGAGAAGAAGAGATTGTGGAAAAGCTTCTCGATGCCCTCCCACCAAAATGGGAGATGTATACTGTGCTGATGAGGGAAGACAAGGACTTCCCTACTTATGATCTTGAAACCACTGTCAACAAGCTCAGAACTTTTGAGCTTAATATGGTCAGAAAAGAGACATCTATGGATCAGGTTCAAGATCCAGGCATGTACGGTGCTAAAGTAAACTCAAATTCAAGTTCAAAGACTGATTCTGCCGCCTACTACTCGAAGGGCGAGTCGTGTGCCAAGTCTTCACAGGAGGGGCATGTGTCAGTAAACTCAAATGGGGATGTTTGCTTTGTTGCGGGTGGATCAAGTGGTACTCAACAGACAGCAAGCAAGAGTAGTGGATCTTCAAGTTCCTCAAGCAATAATTACTCTAAGATGCCAATGAGCGTCAAATCTGCTGAAGAGCAGTTTGGCCTCTATGCTTCGTTTATTACTTCATATGAAAACTATATTCAAGGAAAGGTTGTTGATCCAGCGATGCTGGATGAAGACTATGACCAGATCGATGCTGATGATCTGGAGGAAATGGATTTACAATGGCAGATGGCCATGATAGTGAGGAGAGTGAAGAAGTTTATGAGAAAGACGGGGAGAAAGTTTGTTGTTGGCAGGCCAGGGTTCGACAAGTCTAAGGTGAGGTGCTATAACTGTCAACAAAATGGGCACTTTGCCAAAGAGTGCAGAAACGAGCGAGTTGAACGTGGTCTAGGCCGGTCTGCACAGCACACTGGAAGTAGTAAAGAAGTCAATGCCATGATGTCCAGAGAAGCAGGTGAAAACAACTGGAACCTGCATTCGAATGAAACTAGTGAGCAGGCAAATATGGCTAAGGTTGAGAATGAAGAATGTGAGAATATTACCAGAGAAGAGAAAGCTACTGGTAAGGAAAAAGCTTTCATGGCAGATAACAAGGATCAACTCTCCGAGGTAAGTTCTAAACCTATTTGTACTAAATGTGAGAATTTGTCTGAGCAACTTGCTACCATAACTGATCAGTATGTTCGTTTAGATGCTGAATTTAAAACTCTTAAAGAAGATCATCACTTTATGAAAGCAAGAGAAAACAGTTACAAAGTTAAAATAAAAGCGTGTGAAAAAGATGTTAAAAGCTTAAAAACAAAACTTGCTGAAAAAATTGAAGTAATTGATCTAAGTTATGAGGTTTTAGAAGAAAAGACTAAACTGATTGCTGAACGAGAAAAGCAGATTGCTGACCACCAGGTGAAAGTGGTGGAACTGAACCGAAAACTTGAGCAGTTCAGAAATTCCTCAGCTATTCTTGATCACCTTGTTAGTGGTCAAGATTCCTCTGCAAAGAGGGGAGGAATTGTTATCACGAGGTTCCACCACCTTATAACCACAATTACACGTTTAACCCTAGTGTTCAGAAATCTGTTGATTTTGAAGTTCCTCAGACAGTTCCAATCAAGGTTACGAGTAAAGAACCAAGTGTTAGTAGTGGCGAAACGAGTTCGCCTGTTTCAAGTGTGAAAATTTCTGTTACGAGTCCAGTCTCATCAGATTCGGATAAGTTGTCCGAATCGGGTAAGACAAAAGAGAAGGTAGTGTTACCCAGTGGTGGAGAAAAAGGTAAAACTTATAAAATGAGTACTCCACTCAACCCGTACGTCCCACCCTATGTGAGACGAACGGCCGGTAACACAGCCTCGACATCCAAAACAACCTTTGAAAAGAAAAAGGAGCATAGGTGTTGTTTTAGGTGTAATAAGTTAGGACATCTTGTTGCAGATTGCCCTCTGACGCCGAAATTCAGAGGTGTGAGGCCTATTAAAACTGAGCATAAGCCTAATGGTAATTTTAATACTGCTAAAAATGAAAACCCTTCAAAGTTCCGAAATGTAACTAATTCAGGTTTTCACAGAAACAAACCTCAGTTTAACAATGCTAATAACCAAACCTCAAGATATAATACTTTCAATACACATAGGTTTGGAAGGCCTCACACTCAATTTCCAAGGAGATTTCCTAATAGGAGTGACAGGAATTATCCAAATGCTAACTTTGGAAAGCAGAAGTACGGGATGTATAGATCCAAGACCAATTGGTCTTGGGTCCCTAGATTCTAATCCTTTGCTTTATTGTGCAGGAACAGTTGAACAGGGCTGCCCATAGTCTTTGGATTGTAGATAGCGGCTGTTCCCGGCACATGACGGGTAACAAATACTTGTTGCACGACTTAAAACCTGTTCAAGGAGCGAGAGTTAGCTTTGCCGGTGAAAGTGGAGGAAGAATTACTGGAAGAGGAACGGTGTCCAATGGAAAAATGACTCTTGAGAATGTGAACTTTGTAGAAGAGTTGAAGCACAATCTGCTGAGTGTGTCGCAGATTTGTGATAAGGAGTACACTGTTCATTTCACGAAGAATGAGGCGATCGTGTCGAAGCCTGGTTTTCAGATACCAGACGAGTGGATAGTGATGAAAGCTCCACGTGATATAAATACTTATGTAATGGATATGAGGCCTACTGAAATGGCCACGGAAGAATCATGTTTAATGACGAAAGCAAGCGAATCGGAATCCGAACTGTGGCACAGGAGGATGGGGCACATTCATCTTCGGAAGATGAACCACATTGTCAGGAATGGACTTGTGATGGGCGTTCCCTTGAAAAGTTTTAACTTTGAAGACAAATGTATAGCATGCAAGAAGGGAAAGCAACACAAGAAGTTCCATCTCACCAAGAAGGTCAACTCTATTGCCAGTACTCTAGAACTGCTTCACATGGATCTCTTCGGTCCCGTGAATGCAAAAAGTCTAGGAGGTACTTCTTACTGCTTGGTGATCACTGATGACTACTCGCGATATTCGTGGGTATATTTTCTGAAATCGAAAGATGAGACGGCTCAAATGGTGAAGAATTTGATTACCAAAGTTGAGAACGTCATGGGTAAAACAGTTAAGTTCATCAGGAGTGACAATGGAACGGAGTTCAAGAATTTTGAGATGGAGATCTTCTGTCTTCAGAAAGAAATCGAACACCAATACAGCGCTCCGTATACTCCGCAACAAAATGGAGTGGCTGAAAGGAAGAACCGAACTTTAATTGAAGGAGCCAGAACTATGCTGGCAGATTCGAAGCTTCCTGTGATGTTCTGGGCTGAAGCAGTTGCTACAGCCTGCTATGTTCTGAATAGAGTGTTAACAGTTAAGAGACTTGGTAAAACGTGTTACGAGCTTATGCATGGAAGGAAGCCCAACTTGAGTGGTCTTGAACCATTCGGGTCCCCTTGTTCGATCTTGAAGACATATTCTAAATTTGGCGAAGTAGCCGATGAAGGAATCTTAGTCGGTTATGTTGTTGGTACTCCCAACAGACGTGTCTTCAATACTTCGACCTGCAAGGTGGAGGTGGTGTGTAACATCGACATCACAAGTTACCAACCGCCAAAACCTAGCAATGGACCTGCTGAGCTTTTCGACTATGTTAAGCTTTTTAAGTCGTTTAACATACCGGATTTGGAAATTTCTGAAGAAGAAGAAAGAGTTGCGACGAAGATGATACTCGATGAGGAAGAAAATCTAGTGCAAAGACAGCTGATTGATAAATGTCAACCTTCCTCATCAAACTCTACTGGTACCCCCTGCTGCCTCGACTGAAGAAGAATTTTTCAATCCATTTCACTCTCAGCCAGAAACAACCATTGACGAGATCTCTTCTAATTTGGAAGATAATTTGCATGTCGGTTCTGTTCCGACCACGAAAATTCATAAAGACACCCTTTGGATAATGTGATTGGTGATGTGTCCTCAGGTGTACAAACGAGAAGTAGCTTGAATGAACACCTGTGTTTATACAAGCATTAAGGAGACAGGAATAATCAATGAATGCCTGTACACCTGCTTTATAAGCCAGATTGAATCGAAGAATTATCAAATGGCTTTAAAGGACAGCTCATGAGTCGAAGCCATGCAAGAAGAGTTGGCTCAATTCGAGAAGATGGAAGTTTGGACTTTGGTTGAAAAACCAAAGAATGTGCATGCGATAGGCACAAAATGGGTGTTTAAGTGCAAGAGAGATGATAAGGGGATTATTATAAGAAACAAGGCAAGGCTAGTCGTTAAAGGTTTTAATCAACAAGAGGGGATTGATTATAACGAAGTGTTCGCTCCTGTCGCCAGGTTGGAAGCCATAAGATTGTTTTTAGTGTTTGCTGCTTATGAAAAGATGAAGGTGTTTCAGCTAGATGTGAAGAGTGCGTTTTTGAATGGGAAAGTTGATGAGGTTGTGTATGTTGAGCAACCTCCGGGTTTTCCTGACCCAGACTTTCCAGATCACGTGTACAGGTTGAGCAAGGCGTTGTATGGATTACATCAGGCACCTCGTGCCTGGTATTCAACTTTATCGGATTACTTGCTAGAGAATGGTTTTGAAAGAGGGAAAATTGATAGCACGTTGTTCTTCAAAAGGGATGGAAGCGACTTCCTGCTGGTACAAGTCTACGTGGATGACATTATATTTGCTGCGTCAAAAGTCTCCATGTGTCAGGAGTTTGAAGCCGTCATGAAGAAAAGGTTTGAAATGAGTGCTATGGGTGAACTAACTTTCTTTCTAGGATTGCAGGTTGATCAGAAGAAGGACGGGATGTTCATTCATCAGACGAAGTATGTTCATGATGTGCTCAAGCGCTTCAAGATGGAGGACAGTTCTCCATATGATATTCCAATCTGCGTCAATCACAAATTGGGTGTTGAAGTAGACGGTGATGCAGATGTGGACCCAACTCAATATCGGGCAATAATAGGTTCTTTAATGTACTTAACTGCATCTAGGCCTGATATAATGTTTGCTGTTTGTCTTTGTGCACGTTTTCAGGCAAATCCAAAAGAATCTCATTTGAAAGGTGCAAAGAGGATACTGCGGTATCTCAAGGGCAAGCCGAAGCTGGGGTTGTGGTACCCGAAAGGAGGAGACTTGGAGCTAGTCGCTTACACAGATTCTGATTATGGAGGGTGCAATCAGAGTCGGAAGTCAACAACTGGAGGATGTCAGTTTCTTGGTGGCAGATTGGTGTCGTGGCAATGCAAGAAGCAGACTTCAGTCGCAATTTCAACCTGTGAGGCAGAATACATGGCAGCATCCAACTGCTGCTCTCAGGTTCTTTGGATTCAACAACAGTTGCGCGACTATGGTCTGAATTTCTTACTTACTCCTATTTGCATTGATAACACAGCTGCTATCTCAGTAACTAACAATCCCGTGAAACATAGTAAAACTAAACATATTGACATACGTCATCATTTTATACGGGATTGTGCTGAGAAGAAATTGATTGTGCTTGAAAAGGTGGATACGCTTGATAATTTCGCTGATTTATATACTAAAGCGTTTGACAAATCCAGATTTCAAAACCTTATTGAACTGAATGGGATGATCAATCCCGAGTAACCATGCTTTTCTTGTGATATTTAAAAAAAAAAAAAAAAACGTCACTAATCGCTTAAAATTATGTCGGTTACCTCAGTTTGAAGGACATGTCTTAGGATATGTTTGGTCCTTATAGAATATGAGGATAGCCATTAGCCAGATGACTGAAAGTGACCGGGGCGGTTATGATGAGTTTTTATTCTTTCGCTGAAAATTAGTAGATCATAATTAGTTAGAAGGACACATACTAGTATGTGGTCGGTCCAGCTGATCCATTGGATCTTCGGGATAGCCGCTTACCTGAAGACTGTGAATCGATCGGGGCGATAGAATTCAAAATTTTTTTTAGGGAAATGAAATTATTTTTCAAGTCTGTTACTTCGTAAGAAGTTCATTTGCTATGTTTAACAGAAAATTGATCCAACCTTGGAAAATGATAGTTATACTGATTCTGTGTGCTTAACTAGTGAAGTTATTAGGCTTAAAAGGCTTTAGAACAGTCATTGTATGTCATGGTAACTTTTTAATGGTGCGTAAAAGTAGATGTGATACAAACTAAATTTACTTGATTTTACGTGGAAACTCCTTAAGAGTTTTGCATGTCTTCATATATATCTTTCCGAATGATAGGCAGAAAAGCGATTACCCAGTCATACACGAGCCCATGTGTGTTCTGATTCCCGTGAAGATAGTGTCTCAAGATACTGCAGTGATCCAGATTCGGGACTTGCAGTTAATTTCTACTTTGAAGTCTATGTTAATTCGAAAAAAAAAAAATTGGAGTTATTGAAACATATTAGAGATGACAATATCAAGACTTCACAATCATTGAGTAAGAGAGAAGAACGGGAAGCAGATCAAGAATACTTACAACTTAATCAGACACTATGGGTCGAGGTCAATTCGGGGTGACTTGGGGAAAGCCAAATACGCTTTGAGGATAGATAGGAGGCATCAAAATCTATGAGTCGTTGCTCACTTAAATTTTGAGGCTTAATCGTACCTAACTCTTATCACAGAAACGATGAAAACCACTTTAAGTTATACATGCTTACAACCTGTCTCTATATGTCATAATACAGCTAAACATGGATCTATGTGACAGTCACGTAATTAGTATGATTCCTGTTCGGATCTTTTCTAAAAACGTGGTAGTCTCTAACTAGACTGAAATTTGATCCCTTATACTTTAAATTTTTTAAGTTTTTGTACTTAGATAGTTTTATGATTTTTTAACTGGTTACTTGGAATTGATCATGTCATTTATTTCTTAAAGGGAAGTTTTAAAGAGTTAATTGAAAAATGTTCAAATTATAAGATTTGATTTTGTAAATATAGGCGATGTTGTTAAACAGGCGAAGTTGTGAATAACTTCGCCTAGGAGAAGTTATCCGTAACTTCGCCTGTATAACTCCGCCCCTATATAAAGGATTTTAAGGGTCAAAACAGTTCATTATTTGAATATCAGCGAACTTATTCTCACAGCGAACTTATCCGATTTTCATCCGATTATCCTTTTGTTTCCGATTTCATTCATTGTTCAAGGTGTGTTCGGGTTCTATATGTTATACTCGATGTTCGATGTCGTCATTCCTAGGTTGTTTCGACACCCGGTTAACGACCTCGGACGTTCAAAACCTATACCCGATTTCAAAACAAGCTTTTACGTGTTCATGTACAACCTGGTCGTTTGGTTATCATTACTATCATGTGTTTGAGCCTCCTCAATCGTCAAAGTTAATCGAAACACCGGTTTTCCGGATTTCGAATAACCTAACTGTCGCCGTTTCAGATTCAGGCGAAGTTAAGGTTTAGGCGAAGTTATCCGTAACTTCGCCTGAAGCTTAAGTTCGCCTGAGGCGAAGTTATCCGTATCTTCGCCTGAAACTTAAATTCGCCTGAGGCGATGTTGTGATGAGGCGAAGTTAACATTAACTTCGCCTAGATCATTTTTACTTAATATTAATTAGACGAACTTAAAGCTGAAGCGAAGTTGTTCCCAACTTCGCCTCATCTTTAACTTCGCCGATACAGAGTTTATCACAACTTCGCTCATGGTAATCAGCGAACTTGTGTTATTCATTAACGTTTATCTAACTTGGTTCGTTTGTTGCAGATATGGCTGCAGTAGCTGGTGCTGGAGGTGCAGGAGGAGACGATGGTGATAACCAACGGCAATTTTTCCGGGTCACAATATGTACATCACCCTTGACCCGGAAGCGAGCGGCGTTGAGGATTACCGCGAGATTATTACTTTCCTCATACGCTCGAGGATTTTTCATGCTATCACGAACACTCTGCCGATATCCTTACCAAATATCGAAGACTTTTGGCAGACGGTAGAATACGATTGTCGTGTTGAGCCCCTGGTCATGCGAGCGACGGTGAACAATCAACAGGTTCAGTTCAATTCTGATCAGATTCGGGTGGCGTTACGGTTTGGAGAAGAGACGAGGGACGACCCAACTGAGTTTGTGGCTCCGTTTCGTAATGGAGCGTTTCTCCGAATGGGCTACTCTGGTCCATTAGGCGATTCACAGAGACGGAAGGGTTTTCTACTTGGTCAGTGGCGCTTCCTTATGCACGTCATGATAGTTTGCATGTCAGGAAGGAAGGCGGGCACTGACGGTATGGGTGCGACCATGCAGTCCGCAATGACTGCACTGACTTACAATAAACGCTATAGTTTTAGTCAGATGGTCTTTTACAAGATCGATAGACAGCGAAGGGCGATGGCTCGGGAGCGGTTCATTATGTATCCACGTTTCATCCAGATGATATTGAACCATGTGACTCCGAATCTACCTCAGAGACGACCGATCAGATACGTGGAATCTGTGAGCAAACGTATCTTTGCTCAATGCCGCACTTAGAGTGCGAGGAGCAACCCTGAACGTCGTCCAAGGCATACTCCACTGTTTGGGTTTTTGATCAACCCAGAGTATGTTCCTGCTGGTGGGGACGAGTTCAGAGATCCTCAACCGCGACAGGCAAGAGCAACTCAAGCTGCATCTGCTGTGCCTGTTGTGTCAGCTGCAGAGGATATAGATCTTGATGCTGTCTTTGGAGGTCAAGGTTATTTCGATATGGATCAAGTTGATACACATGCAGAGGTGCAGGTCTCTGCTGCACAAGGTTCGGGTGTGGGTGTTACTAGAGCAGCTACGTCGATGGCTGACTCAGATTTGGATGAGATCATGAATGAGGGGAGACGGTTGATGGTGTCTCGAGAGAGAACGTTTGGGAAGAGAAAGAGAACGGAGGATGATGATGAGTCAGAAGAGGAAGAAGATATACATAAGCTGATAAGACGATCAAGACGGGAAAGGACAGGTGTAGGTATGGGAGCTGGAGAGACTTCAAGGATGGTACGTTTTGCTCCGGCTGCACTATCTGGTATGTCTATCGTTCCTTCTTCTGTACAGGTTACAAGTACAAGCGCTGCGGATGTTCCCGTGGTGGCTACATCATCTGCTGGCATTCCATCTACAACTACCATCCAGATGACGACTCCGGAGATCGTGTCTCTACCACCTCCAACGCTTACTCAGTCGGTGGTTGCTGCACGATTTGTAGAGTCAACGGTCGTCACTACTGCAGGGTTATCAGGTATGGTACCACCTGCGGTTACGCCTGCTTCTGATGTCTCGCCTACGCCTATGTCAGACTCAGAGAGAATAGCTTCACTAGAGCGGATCGTGGCAGAGCAATCGAAGACTATTCAACGCCTAGTAGAAGCAAATCAACTACAGTCATCCCTCCTGGTTGAGCATGGGAAAATTATAGATGCCTTGAAGGAGTTCTTGGCATCTCAGGGGGAGATGAGCTGTAAGGGCGACGAGCTAAGGACAAAAAGAAGAAATGACCGAGACGATGATCCCAATGCATCGAAAGATGCAGGTGGTGAGCTGCCAAGAACTTCTCAAGCTCTTGGTACTTCCACAGCTGAGGGGGAGTCTGCCGATGCGGCTGGTGGTTCTGGTGGTGATGATGTAGTGTTGGTTGATGATGACGTGATTGATGCGTTGAGGGAACTTGACGATGATATGTTCAGTGACGATGTGTTATTTGATGAAGATGTGCTGCCAAGTGATGTGATTGAGAAGATCGGTGAGCAGATTGAGATTTAGAATGAGATTGAGGAAGGAGAGATACTAGAGGAAAATGTCAAACATGACATTCCAGAGGTTGAGAAGGCCGATGTAGGTGATCAGACGGCAGTTGAAGATACTGAATGGGAAAAGCAGCCAAGGTGGAAGGAAGGATACGCTCAATGGTTCGTCAAAACGAAGAAACCGGCAATCACTACCATGTTCAAAAAGAGTTACAATATTAAGGGCTATGCTGAAGCAAAGAAAGGGATTATATGCTGTATTTATGATGAGCAGTTGCGGCTCTTCGTGATTAAACGATATGATGGAGTTCAGTACCTTAGAAGAATGTTGAGATCGTTAAACACACTGCCTGAATGTGAGGTTAAAGACTTTGCCAGATTGGGGTTGATCAATCGAAGTGATGATAATATGGCTAGAGTCATAGGAAAAATCGTATGGAAAGAGAGCATAAAGGAAAAGAAGTTTGAGCTGTTGAAACCACAGAAAGGGAAACTTGTTGAAGACAAGGATAGAGGTTTGAGAGCTGATGGAAAGCCTTGGATGGTTATGAAGTATAAACCAATCCGGTGCCTTAAAGAAGTACCGATGAAGCTTATGCCCAAGGATGTGCTCAAAGACCTAAAGTGGTGGTTCGTTGATTGTGAGACAGCGGAGGCAGTGATGGAAGATGAGGATGAACAAGAGATCCTTAGAGTTTACGATCCGATGCATCTTGTTAACTTATCTCAAGCTGATCTGAAGATGCTTAACGAGAAAAAGATCTTTTATATTCCTGCTTGGAAGGATGAAGCAAGGAAATATCAAAGGGTTGTGTCGGTGTGCGTTAGAGAAGGAGTGCACGCTTGAAGTTACAGGATTACGAGACAAGAGCTGAAAGATCAAGATATGAAGCTACTGCCAAGGGGGAGTCTGTTGGTGCATAAATGTCAGTAGTTCATATGTCTAGTGTCTGTAATCGAGTCTGTAATATTGTTTATGTATTTGTTTATTTAAAGCGAAGTTTTTGACAAGTTCGCCTAGGCGAACTTGTTAACCGAGCGAAGTTGTTGACAAGTTCGCCTAGGCGAACTTGTTAACCGAGCGAAGTTGTTGACAAGTTCGCTTAGGCGAACTTGTTAACCAAGCGAAGTTATGGACAACTTCGCCTGAGGCGAAGTTGTCGTGTATTTATATAGGTTACGGCTTATCGTTTTAGAAGTTAGTTCAAGAAGTTCGAGTTCGTGTAATTCAGTGAGTCAAGTGACGTGAGGTCGAGAGTCTGTAACTGTGATTATATCACGTGTTGAGTTATTAATATAACGTGTGTTTGCTCGTATCGTATTCGTGTGTTAGTGTGTTTGTGTTCTACGTCCGTAACGATCTACACAGGGATTCCGCACCTGTGTATATCGGGATATCTCGTGTGATCCGTCCAGGGAACCTACACGTATGGGTCTTCCCAGAAGTAAAACTTAAGATCGGAGAAGAACTTCTTCCGCTGTTGGTGGGTAAGTCCCTTTCTAAGGATCCTTCAAGCTAAGTAATTTGCGAAGTCGGCATACCAAGGAATTTCGTCTTTTTCTTCTAACACTTCTTGAATGTGCATGAGGACTTCATGTGGGAAGTTATCATTGATAATTTCTTCACGAAGTTCATTGGAAGTTGAACATTCTAAACGTGAAAGATGCTCTGCGGCTATATTTTCTACTCCCTTCTTGTCTTTAACTTCGATATCGAATTCTTGGAGTAGTAGGATCCACCGGATGAGTCTAGGTTTGGCATCTTGTTTGTTGAATAGGTAACGTATTGCGGTGTGATCGGTGTAAACTATGGTTTTGGAAAGAACTAGGTAGGATCTAAATTTTTCAAAAGCAAATACTACT
The DNA here is from genome assembly GCF_021521415.1 of Bidens hawaiensis. Classification (NCBI taxonomy): domain Eukaryota; kingdom Viridiplantae; phylum Streptophyta; class Magnoliopsida; order Asterales; family Asteraceae; genus Bidens; species Bidens hawaiensis. The sequence goes on from NW_027500567.1 coordinate 21,168, forward strand.
GCTAGTAACTCTTTTTCTGTTGTGGTATAATTTTCTTGTGCATCGTTAAGAGTTTTACTGGCATAGTAAATTGGGTGAAGGTGTTTTTCTTTGCGTTGTCCGAGTATGGCTCCAACTGCAAAGTCACTTGCGTCGCACATGATTTCGAATGGAAGGGTCCAATCGGGTGTGGTCATGATTGGTGCGTTGACAAGATTGTCTTTTAATGTATTGAATGATTCAATACATTCCTTAGAGAAGACGAATGGTGCGTCTTTCTCTAGAAGTTTGGTCATAAGTCTTGAGATTTTTGAAAAGTCTTTTATGAAGCGGCGGTAGAAACCTGCGTGACCTAGAAAAATTCTAATGGCTTTGACTGAAGTTGGCGGTGGAAGTTTGGATATGGTTTCTATTTTGGCCCTATCAACTTCTAGTCCGTTTTGAGAAATCTTGTGACCTAGAACAATGCCGTCCTTTACCATAAAGTGGCATTTTTCCCAGTTGAGCACTAGATTTACTTCTTCACACCTAGCTAATATTTTGTCTAGGTTTTTTAGACAATGATCGAAAGAGTCTCCAAAGACTGAGAAGTTGTCCATGAAAACCTCCATAGAGTTTTCGATCATTTCATGGAAGATGGCCACCATGCAAAGTTGGAAGGTGGCTGGAGAATTACATAGTCCAAATGGCATTCTTCGGTAGGCGAAGGTTCTGTATGGACATGTAAAAGTAGTTTTCTCCTGATCTTCAAGAGCAATGGGAATCTGAAAAATATCCGGAGAATCCATCAAGAAAACAGTAGAACATTTTTCCAGACAATCGTTCGAGCATTTGATCTATGAAAGGAAGTGGAAAATGATCTTTTCTTGTGGCATCATTAAGCTTCCGGTAATCAATGCAAACTCGCCAGCCTGTGATGGTTCTCATAGGTATTAGTTCGTCCTTCTCATTCATTACGACCGTCATTCATCCCTTCTTGGGTACTACCTGAACGGGACTTACCCAAGGTGAATCTGAGATTGGGTAGATTAATCCGGCATCAAGCAGTTTGATTACTTCCTTCTTCACTACATCTTGCATGTTGGGATTGAGACGTCTTTGATGTTAGACCACGGGTTTGTATTCTTCTTCCATGAGGATTTAGTGAGTACAAAAGGAATGACTGATGCCCTTGATATCCATGATCTTCCATGCGATAGCTTTCTTATGGTTTTTGAGAACCTTAAGAAGTTCGTCTTTCTCTTCTTTGGAAAGGTGAGATGAAATAATTACTGGGAGTTGAGAGTCTTTCTCTAGAAAGGCGTATTCAAGATGTTTTGGTAGTTCTTTTAATTCTAAGGCTGGTGGTTCTTCAATTGATGGTTTTGATTTTTCATTGTTTTCAACTATTTCGCATATTGTTTCTGATTCTTCGTGGTAGTTATTGTTGAGATTTTCGTTTTATAAAATGGGTTTGTTGAGTATTTTGTCTAAGACTTGTGTTTCTAAAGGAGTATTGATGGAGGAATCTCGCATATAGCAACTTACGATGGAGTCTATGATGTCAACACAATATAAGGTGTCATCGTGTTGTTGCAGATATTGTATAGATTTTCCTATATCGAAAGTGATTGCCTCGTCATTTACCCTGAGAGTGAGTTTACCGGTGCAAACATCAATGATAGCCTTTGTGGTGGCTAAAAAGGGTCTTCCTAAAATTAGAGGTACACTTTTGTCTTCCTCCATGTCTAGAATCACAAAATCTACTGGGAAAACAAACTTGTCAATTTTGACAAGCATGTTTTCAACAATGCCCCTAGGATATTTAATGGATCGGTCAGCTAACTGAATGCTCATGAGGGTGGGCTTTGGTTCTCCTATCCCTAGTTTTTCAAAAACCGCATAAGGCGTTAAATTAATACTAGCTCCTAGGTCAGCTAGGGCATTGCTAACAGATAAATTTCCTATGAGAAAAGGGATAGTAAAACTCCCTGGATCGGTCATCTTCGTCGGTAGCTTGCTTTGGAGGACAACAGAACATTCTTCACTTAGGGTGACATGCTAGAGCTCCTCCAGCTTTCTTTTGTTTGTCAGCACTTCTTTGAGAAACTTGGTATATTTTGGCATCTGAGTAATAGCTTCGACAAAAGGGATGTTGATATGGAGTTGTTTAAAGAGTTCTAGAAACTTCCCATATTGGGCTTCCAATCGCTCCTACTTTAGTCTTCCAGGGTATGGAATAGGTGGAACATAAGTTCGGACTGGTTCCTTAGGCTGGATTATGCTTGTTGGGGTCAACCTTTCTTGCGATTCATCAGGAGACTTCTTCTCCATAACTGGCTCTGAAGTTGGTGAGACAACAGCGGTCGTACCGCTCCGGAGTGTAACGGCGTTGGCTGTTACATTCGGGTTGGTGATTGTGTTGCTTGGAAGGCCGCCAGGTGGTCTTTCGGATAATTGTCGGGCAATTTGTCCGATTTGTGTTTCTAGGTTCTGAAGTGATGCTTGTTGACTTTTGAGATCGGCTTCATGTTTTAATAATACTCCGCTGATATCAACAGCTCTTGAGTCGGCTTTCTTTTCTACTTCATTTGTTTTGGTCATTAATTGAATTAGCATTTCTTCGATCTTGGAGTAGCTTGGATTTTGATGGCTATTCGAGCTTTGATCTTGGTATTGAGGTTTAGATTGGAAGGATTGATTCATCGTTCTCTTTTCGAATCCGGGTAAGGGTTGAGTGTTACCTCCGTCTTTCCAGCTGAAATTCGGGTGGTTTCTCCATCCTGGATTGTAGTTGTTGCTGAAAGCATTGTTCTGTCGAGCAATGAAATTGACTTCTTCCATGGCCATAATGACTTGTTTACAGTCACTCGTCTTATGATTTCCCCCACAAGTGTCACAGGTGAGTCTTGTTTTTGATAGCTCGACTTGAAGTTGTTCGAATTTTTTAGAAAGAGCTTCAAGCTGTGCCGTGACAAGAGTGTTGGAATCAACGTGGTGTATTCCTTTATGGGTAGGTGTAGATCATGGTGGGTTGTAAGCGAAACTCTTCTTTGCGGCCTTCTCCAGGACTTCAAATGCTTCGTTAGGTGATTTGTTTCCCAGGTCTCCACCAGCGATCTGGTCGATGGCCTGTTTATTTTGACTGGATTGTGCATCAAAGAAAGTTTGAACTTGCAACCATACGCTCAGCCCATGATGTGGGCATCTTCTTAAAAGACTTTTTTATCTTTCCCATGCTGCGTGTAACGACTCATCATCATCGGTCCGGAATTCGGTAATGCTGGCTCAGTATTTGGCAGTTTTATCAGGCGGAAAATATTTGAGGACAAACTGTTCAACCATCTGGTCCCAAGTGGTGATGGAACCAGAGGAAAGAGATTCTATCCATTCTAGGGCTTGACCCCTTAGAGAGAAAGGAAAGAGTTTAAGCTTGATTTGATCTTCTGAACAGTTTTGGATTTTAAAGGTTCCGCAGATTCGTAAGAATCGAGATATGTGAGAAAGAGGGTCTTCGTCGAGGAGACCATGAAATTGAACTGAATTTTCCACCATATGAATGGTGCTTGATTTGATTTCGAAATTTTCGGTGATAAAAAGTAGGCTAGCCGTAAAATTATATATTTTAATATTTAGTAAAAAAACTAATTTAGACCTTAGTTGAGTTAGGCTAAGTTATTTTAACTAAACTAAGGTCTAAATTAATTAAGCTAAAGTAGAATAAGGTAAGTAAAGATAAAAAGTAGGCTAGCCGTAAAATTATATATTTTAATATTTAGTAAAAAAACTAAATTATTTAGAAACATTTGAGTTAGGCTAAGTTATTTTAACTAAACTAAGGTCTAAATTAATTAAGCTAAAGTAGAATAAGGTAAGTAAAGATAAAAAGTAGGCTAGCCGTAAAATTATATATTTTAATATTTAGTAAAAAAAAAAATAAAATTAAAGGTAAAATAAAAATAGAAGTTAAAAATTTGTACACTTATAAACAATGATTAAACTAAAACTTGGATAACTCAACTTAGGCTAAGTTATTTTAACTAAACTAAGGTCTAAATTAATTAAGCTAAAGTAAAATAAGGTAAGTAAAGATAAAAAGTAGGCTAGCCGTAAAATTATATATTTTAATATTTAGTAAAAAAACTAATTTAGACCTTAGTTGAGTTAGGCTAAGTTATTTTAACTAAACTAAGGTCTAAATTAATTAAGCTAAAGTAGAATAAGGTAAGTAAAGATAAAAAGTAGGCTAGCCGTAAAATTATATATTTTAATATTTAGTAAAAAAAATAAAATTAAAGGTAAAATAAAAATAGAAGTTAAAAATTTGTACACTTATAAACAATGATTAAACTAAAACTTGGATCGTTCTTAGAAACGTACCGTGTCCCCGGCAACGGCGCCAAAAACTTGATGCGTGCTGCGTAGCTTGTAAAATATGATAGAATGGAATGATTTGCTTTTGCACAAGATCGTGTTTTAAATTTATAAAAGTGATTTCTATAAAGACAAAACACACACAAAATAGGCAATTGTACCTATCGTATATGTAGAATAGCATTGATAAGAACCAAATATCGATCCGTGGACACAAATGTTTCTAATAATAAATCGTTGTTTTACTTCAATCGGAGGTTTTAGTCATTTTGGGGTTAATTTTTGAACTTTTTGTAGAATGTAAATACTTATATATAATATATAGGTGACCAAGATAAGAAATTCTAAACGAGTTGTTCAATTATACGAAGGTTACCATCTAAGATCAAGAATCCACTCCATTTTAGCATTGATAATTAACGTGTAGACATGTGATAAACTTTCCATAGCAATATATGATAGATAGCTCCTTAAACCTTAAGTGAGAATCTTCGGCAATAAGGAGATGATATGCGCATTTTAAAGTCCACCCTTTCCTAATGTCATACCATCTCAATAATGTCAATTTAAGTTGGCAAGTAGTGTCGTAAAGTAGAAAGATTAGGATTGACTTCAATTTCTCGAATACCAATTCTAACAACTTCGGGTGGTTGTAGTTCATCACACAACCTCCCCTTGGTTGATTTAAGTAGGTTATAATTACACATTCCGTTAACATATGGTTTCTTTAACTAATTTGATATCCTAAGCAAAGCCATTTTCGGATTACCAAGGTTTAGAAAAAAACACCATAACTTATATCTCATCATTTCTAAGTACAATATAAGGATCCGTGTTTTGATAATGTATCAAAGTATCTCTATCTTTCAAGAACATGAATCGATCATGAATGATTGCCAATGATATTTACAACCACCAACTTTGAATTAGTGATTTAAGATGGTGAAATATTTCTCATCAAAAGATAATTGTAATATAACCATGTACTTTACTAGACTACATCACATGTCTTGATTAATTATCAAGTAAAACAACGCTTCTTCATAGATTTTAGATGATAAAAGGAGTTTAGCTCATAATGAGCATGATGATAAACATTAAAATGATTGATAATAACAAACACATGATTAAACTTGGAACAATCTAACCAAATGTAGATGAATCTTTCTTCTTAATGATGGTGATGATGGTTGATGATGATGATTAGTGGTGATGACCTCCAAACCTTCAAACTCTTAACTAGATCTTCGAAGTGAGTGTTATTGTGTGTTTTTATAATTGAAAACCGGAGAGAATTCTTTTCATGGCACACTTGATGAATGCAACATGAGCCACTATTTATAGGCAATCTGGATGGTGAGGCACGGCCCCGTGCAAGATGAGCACGGCCCTGTGTATTTTTATGGCATGTGCCAGATTTGCTTTGTCTTTTGTGTGACGTGGCAACGGCCCCGTGGTTGGTAGGCACGGCCCCGTGCTTTTTAGTGACGTGCTCAATTCTTCTTTGTCTTTTCTGCATTCCCGTCCACGGCCCCGTGTATGATGGGCACGGCCCCGTGCTTTTGACCTCAGATTTTGTCTTTTCTTGTTTCAGAAGCACGGGGGCGTGTTTCTTTAGACACGGGGGCGTGTTTCTTTGTTTTCTTGTGTTTTCTTCTGTTTTTCTTTGTCTTTTTGCTTGTTTCTTCGTTTAGGGTTTGGTTTCACCTGAAATTATGTTTTATTATGACAAGTAGTCTTTTATGCTATGTTATAAGATAGAAATTGCAGTTTTTAGAGATTATTTGATGCCGAAAAGATGTATATTTATATGTACAACAGCCGCCCCGAGAACCGCGCTACCCCCGGAACCCCGTCCGTTGAGGGTTATATTAAACTAGAAATATGATATGAATAGTGATAGTTAATTGGTACGTGTAATTGTTATACAGTTAGCCGTGCCCGGTTAAAGAAAGGAGTTACCATTAACTCTGAGAGGAACCGAGTTCAGGTGAGTTTCTAACCCCAATTCCTTGTTATGTTTTCAGGGCTGTGTGCATACCAATGTGATTAGTTAATACACTTACCCTAAGTGGTAAGTGTATGCCTTATATGATTTATGTGATAGTGATTGAGAATGTGAATGGATGTTTTTTGGTACTTGAACGATCTTCGGATATTGCACGTATCGCCAAAAAAGATGAGTTTTATATAAGATGCATGAAAGATACATGAATGATTAAGAGTATGTATGAAAGTATATAAGAAAATGTATGTGTGTATGTGTAAAGAAGTGAAGGTATGGTTGTATGGAAAGAAGGGACCAGACCCTGCCAATATCTGATATTGAAGGGACCAGACCCTAATAATATCTGAGAGAGAAGGGACCAGACCCTACAAATATCTGAGATAGAAGGGACCAGACCCTAATAATATATGAGATTTTAAAGATAGTTAGTAACGTATGTGTATGAAAGTATGAAAGAATATATGTATGAATGTATGTAATATGCATCTTCGGATGCGTATATGAAAGTAAGTATACGTATTGTATGTTACCTGATTAACTAGAACTCACTAAGCGTAGCTGAATTTTAGCATGCACGCAGGTAAATAGTCTGAGATAGCTGGCTTGAGGGGGACACATGGCAGGATCTTAAGGGGTTGGCATCTGAAGATTTGTCATGATGATTTGATATTATGCTTTATGTTATGTTTCTAAAGACAAGTTATGAATGTTTGTAATGAATGGTTGACCTTTAATATTATTCCGCGAAAGTTTTAATTAACTCTGGTATTTAGAACTGTGTTTATGAGTAAATCCAATGTCCAAGTAGGGCACCGGGACCAGGGCCTTACAAATAAGGAAATGATCTACATGGCATCTAAGTGTCATCCTATGTGGAAAACCTAAATGAATGTCATGTTGACACATTGTAATGCTTTAATATATTAGAAAGATACTTGAACACACATACATACATGATGAATTGATTATAAAGAATTTCATACTACTTTTTCATATAAGAATCATTCACTCATGATTAGGTTTTATGCTAGAAGGTTAGTTACTAGTCACATATATTGAATAAGAACGTGAAGTGTGTTATAGTTTGACATCTTATATGAATGGTCATTACTTGTTAATAAGGAATAAAAATTAGATTCAAAAAGTATTGAATGATATATGATTGTTTTGGTCAAAAATCGGTTTAAGGAAAATGTAACCAAATTTGTTAAGTGAGGGATAGTGCTTGTATAACAATGGTGATTTTGTAAACGAAATAACGATGAGCACAAGGATTTTTTACGAGAAAAAGCCCTTGATCGGTTTATGATCACCGGCACAAAAACCCCGGGTGATGACAATTGTCGATCACCACTATATCAATCAAGAAAATATGGTTACAAGGATTGGAAGTATCGATCAGAGATTACAATTGCTTCTAAGTGTGTGTGTGTGTGTTGCTAGGATTACAGAGAAAAGTCGTGTATGTTGTTGAGTTATGTGTATCATATAAACCCTAGCTGATCATGCTTCATTAAATAATAAATTAAATATAACAAGGAGTCCTATTTTTATGCCACTACTCCACTATAGCTCCTACACATCTTTGGCCACGTGCTAGACCACTTGGATGACGAAATAGTAGGTTAGACCATGTCTCCAGCCGTTATACCTATCAAATATATTGATATATAAAGAGAACAACCGTTAGTAAATAATAAGTACTGGGAATCCTTGATCCTAACAGGATCTGGAACACATGCTAAGGATAACTGATCCATAACATATGCCAGGATAACGTATCCATTGTGTCAAATTTCCGTGCCCTAACAATGATGATTGATAAAGTTGCTAGTTTGATTATGGTTGTTTCATATGCTAGAATAAGACATAAATTGCTTACTTGAGACTTGCTTAAAATATTAATTTGTGATACCTATTTGAATCTGGATATTCTGGAAAATTTATGAGTTTGAAACACTTAAGTTGATGTACAAAAGTGCTTAGGATATTTGGTTTGACTTAGTTTGCTTGTCGGTAACTTTAACGGTCGAAAATCGACTTTTAAACGCGAACCGACACGACATTTAGGGGCTATTTTAGAACAACCCCTAGAGTCATAAAATAATTGTACATAACCTAATTTAATGTACAACAAGAGGACATGATAGAAAAAAATGATCCTATACAGTTCGTGTCACGAAAACCGACACGAAAACGTTAAAATTCACATTTTAAGAAAATAAAACTAAAATGATATATAAAGTATTTTTGTAAAAGAACTTATAAAACCTAATTATTTTCATATAACAAGTGTTTCCAAAAACTTAAAATGTAAAGTTTCACACAAAAAGTTAATCGGTTCACCGATAAAAATGAAAATGGCAAACCGACCAAAAGTGACAAAAACGATACTATAATCATAACAAGAATGAAACTTATAATTTTAAAATATTTCACAACCAAACTATACTTTTATAGAAACAAATAATATTAAAATATATTTGCTAGTTATATGTTAAATAGGATAAATATTAATTAATGTTACTTGTTTATTTATCTTTTAATTGTTAAGTAAATAAGGAAGTATAAAATAGGAGTTTTATATGATTGTATGCTTGTGTGATAACATAGATTTAGACGTAATAAAGTTACCAACCGGTCATTGTAAACCCGAAATATTATAAACAACTTGCATATATTTAATGAAAATATACTAAGTAATTATAAGACACGAGCCATGTTGGACAATCTCTTAACAAGCTACAAACCGTGAGTTTCTCATAAATCCCCACTTTTTCGGTTTATAACTGTTTTGAGGGGGGAAGACATGTAACTTAAATATCATTTTAATTTACAAATATATTAAATGGAACGGGTTAAATTAAATTAGCGTAAATTACTAAGGTGAGGAAACAATCGTCTAAAAAATAATATGAACGCGAAGGTGAGGAAACAACCGCCCGGTCGTTATAATCGTTAACCTTTGGTCTAGGGCGTAGAAATATTGATAGATCTATACAAAGTGTTCTATATATAGGGAAACCAGAACAATCAAGCCCAATAACCCAATAACACCTAAAATCCCACCGAGATCCCTTAGGATCTCGGTTTACATACGCAGCCCAACCCCGTATTACATACTCAGCCCAAACACATATAGACTAAGTACAAACCACTCTAATCTAGGCCCAACACGGTGTATAGTGCACCTATCTTGTCCCTCCCAGAAGGAACATATGGGTTTGTAGTTTATTATGATATTTCATGATTAGGTATTGGATGCATGCTTATGCAGAAAGACAAAATTTATAGCCTACGTACCTTATAGCTCAAAGTGCACAAGAAAAAATATATAACTCATTATTTGGGCTAGGAGTTGTTATTCTTTCTCTTAAAATCTGAACGCATTATCTTTTTGGTATGAAGTGTAAGTTCTACACTTATCATAAGAACCTTCAGCTTACTGTCCCTAAAAAACAAAACTCAACATGGGGTAACCCATTGAGAAAAACTACTCAATGGTTATGACTATGATATTTGTTACCACACATGTATAGAGAATATTGCAACTAATGATTGAGTAGAATGGAAAATTAAAACTTGTTACGCATACGTGTGATTAGATTAACAATTCAAACGATTCTTGAAACTCGGACTCGCAATTCTTAACGCAAAGCCTTAAAAAAAACCTAAAGGCTAAAACTCTAAGAGTATTAGAATTAGAATTTAAACCTAAAACTAAGAACACTTAAAGGCCCGAGTTTAGGTACTTCGATATGGGAACTTATGTAGATTAATATTAGACGAACGCATAAGTCTAGATACTTAATCCATTCAGGTTCTACAAAGACGTACAATGGTCTCCAAGAATTCAATTAGTAGTACAATATGAAGGGAGACATTACTATCCTTGTCAGCAAGTAGTTGACATGCTTCAAGGTTCTGTCAAACATTAGGAACCATCTGGACTCTAGAATAACCTAAAATTTCTCAATGGAAATAGGAGTATATCATCATAAAATCACAACGAACACCTAGATGTACAACACTATCTAAATAATCCAGTTCGGCTCATTCTTTATAGCCATTATAGATCGATTGGTTCATTCTCTGCCCATTAGGAATAAGACAGATGTTGGAACCCGATCTGTATCAATTCAATAACAATAACAGATCTCAGATCTGTGTATAATCGATTAATACCTTAACTATAGATCTAGCTCATAATTACGTATGATTAAGTGTTATATGTGTATATGTATTATCAGTATGTATGTATTAGTGATTGTATAATATTAGGATGAAGATCGAGAGAGGATTTTGACAAAGGTTCTTTAATTAACTCTCAAAAACTTAACTTAAAACGTGAACAGTGTTCACTATATATAGAAGATAGGTCTGGTTCGCTAACATTCCCTAGCGAACCATATGCTACTTCGTTACATACATAAATCAGACGAAACACCCCCTGATTCGTTAACATCCCCTAACGAATCAGGAGGGAATAAGCTTAAGTCTTAGTTCGCTAAACACCCTTAGCGAACTAGACAATACATATAACGAACTAATTTAATTGTTTATTACATTAAACATAAACCAAATACGTTAACGATAATTACAAAGACTCAAGACGCAAAACCGTGCACTAACAGACACCCTCTCGTCTTGAGCTCTTTGTCTTAAAGTTACTTGAAGCGCTTGGACTGCCAGTCTCTGCAACTATGAATTCCATTTTCATGACAAACACGCACAACACGCTGGAATTGCATAGCCAGGTCGTAGTCTTCATTGCGCTCGATCAGAATATGTTTCCTGTGTAACACGTCATTGTCGGTCTCTGATAAATTAACCAACCACATCGGGTCGATTATCTTGATAAGCTCAGTCTTCAGACCTTTACCAAGTACAATGACGGCCTCGCCAGTACGATTATCATAGTACCAGCGGTTGAACGAGAGAAGCATTTGTTGAGGCATCGTCTTCACAGGAACCCGCTTCATTGTCTTCGGCGGCTTTACCTTAAGCACCAGTTTCCTCCAGCCAGTCCTTGGATCAATCTCGTCAATCCATTTACGTCTCGGGACCTGAGGCTTGAAGAACTTGAAGCCATGACTGACCTCAAACAGCAAGTGTTGATGAAACCACTCAGCTGTTCGGTAACCCCCACAATTGATAAATGGACGTCTCACGAGGGTACGAACATCCCACCGCGGTAATGTCAGAACGTCCATTATCGTTTCGTAGTACTGGATCCCCTTCTCCCATTTAATTATACATACTTTAAGCTCGGAATCATAAAGCCATGAGGCGATATCACCATGAACCTTGGACACAGTTTTGAAGGAAGTCACTTGGTTTTCTTTTACCCAAGATGCAGGTATGTCTTTTCGTTCTTGATCAACATACCGATAAGCTTTGATAATTTTGCCCGCCGCTTTATAACTGAACCACTTAGCGATATCGGCATCGGTAATGTTTGCAAGTGACTCAAATACTGCACCAGTTACCTGTTTACCCTTGGATGCCTTTACCAACTCATCCTCAGCAACTTCAACCGTTTGTTCATCAAATACCGGAGCACCTTGATCAACGTTTATGTGTTGAAACAAGTCCGGATACTCCTCAGCAGTTACATCTTCCATCTCAACATCCTCGTCTTCATAAATAAAATCCATATTCATTTGAATTGACAGATCATCTGATATACCTTCCTCATTCACCACTTCGACATCAGGCTCAGTCTCTAACACAGTCAACTGTTCGTCATTCAATCCAAGCAATATGGAAATCTGCTCCCGTGTCAGAGACCTATCAACAAACTCACCCACCTAGATCTCATCCTTGTTTGCCACACTTCTAACCACCCTTGACCCATCCAAGAATATCACAGTGTTGGCTGCAATCATCTCAATTGGCTTAACAGCCGTTGAATCCTTATACACCACAATCTGTTTATCCAAATCACTGCCACTTGTACCAGTACCAGAAGATGAGCCGTGCATTTGTTTAGGCTCACCTCCTACACCAGACTCGTCCGGATCTTGATCATCTCGTTTGAGTTTCTTTAAAACATCTTCTTTACAGGTCAGTTGTAAGATTAAATCCTCTTTTTCCTTCATTTTCACCCCCTGAGACTCAACAATCGCATGTAGCGCTTTAGTCTCCTTTTGACAAAATGAGATATAACTCATCATCCGTCTTTGATTCTCCATAAGACGTTCTTGATTTTGACGGTCAGCTGCCATATGATTCTCATATAGGTGAAGAAGGTTTAACAGCATCTCTGTCTGACGGTTCGGTGGCATGTTGTACAGGGATGGATGAACTGGCTGGATTGGACCTTGAGGCCGAGTAATTCTTATAAACGAGGCATCACTTGGTGTAGAAGGAGGACGGGGAGGCCTCATGGATGGTGTTGGAGGGACAATAGACACTGTAGCAGGAGGTCTTGGTATTTCAGATAACGCCGTTTGTGGAATTAAACCAAGCCTTTCATGAGATACCAACGTCGTCGTCAATGTGATCATCGGAGTGCTAGTAGTATGCGGCACTACCGATCGTTGAGGCGTTGAATGACGAGGTGGTGGCACACCAATAATTACCCCTGCCCCAGCTGACACACGTCGTTTCTTAGACGGCTCTCCAGTTACCACCGCTTTCCCTTTTCTTTTTCGTTCTTGTTGAGCTGCAATAGTGGCAGCTAAAGCAGCATTGACTGCATCTTCTTGCTCCTGAAAAGCAGCATCACTAGCTCCACCATCACCATCATTTCCATCATCATTCCCATTATCATCGTTCCCACCTTCTCCCCTTTCACGCTCTGAATCCGAGTCGTCATGGATCCAGCGTTCATCAGGAGGACATACATAATTCGGATTAATAATATGACCAATCATTCGTTTATCTGCTGGCCTCTCCTTTCTATAAACCAACATTCGATGAACAGTATCAGCTTTCATGTGTTCCATAAGAAGCACATCATTCACCTGAATTTGATCAATGACTAAATTGGGAATTAAGTCTTGAATGATCAACTGTAGAAATCGAGGATACATTTAAAAATTTCTTCTTTTGAAGTGTTTGCCGAACTTGTTCTTTCAGATGATCGTAAACTAGCTTAGAGTAGTTAAATGTCTTGTTGAGGATAAAGGAAACAAACGCTGACTGTATACTACTTCTACGTTCGTCAAAACCCCCACGACGACCACTCATACAATGAATCAAAACATGAAGAAGATACTTGTATGGTGAGCATAATCCATTCTTGTTCAACATAGATTTATCAATATCACCACCATAACGTAGACGAGTAAACAAACCCTTGATCAACTGCTTGTCAAATTCACTAGGGTTGTCATCATTGTCACCAAATTGAAGCACACGGCGAACCACTTCCACGTCAATTGTAATAACAGTTCGATTAATCGTGGCTCTAATGTGATTCTCCATCACAACAACCTCAGCAGTATCCCAAAACTGTCTAATGATACTCAGATACACTTTAGGTCGAGTAGTGATTGCATAACGTATCATGATCGTCTTAAGAATGCTAACATGTCTCCGAACACATCAACGTCAGCAATATCTTGATCAATATACGCACAGATGTTGTGTTTTGTGTCATATGGTAATAGAACAACATCCTCCTGCTAAACTTGTGGCGGTTTCTCTTGTGGTAGTTTTTTGTGTTGCCCTTGATCAGCAACCGGTGGATCTTGATTTGCTTGATCAGCCATTTTTACTGTATAAGTATAAACGAATATAAGGAATGTGAAGATGTAATATGCATTTAGCACATATATCTATCTATTTATTTATAAATGGTATATTTAATTTCATATGTTATGTGTAATTAATATATTTACGCGTTTAGACGGATGAAATATTATATTTAATTTAAAAGATAATTTAAATTTAATTAAATAATTAACAATAAATGTCATTCGTGTGACTATCACTCTGATTCGTTACCATCCAGTAACGAATCAAGTGATTCGCTATAATGTAAATAGATTAACGAAGTAGACACAGCGAATTAACTATAAAAGATAACGAACTAAAGTCTAGTTCGTTATAAATATGGCGAATCCATATGTGATTCGTTGAGGACGTGATTCGCTGAGCTAGTTCGTGTATTTCCTTAACGAATTGGACACGAAGCAGTTCCAATTCTCTAAGGCTAACGAATAGTCAGTAATTTAGACTTGATCTTTGACTCTCCCAGTCAAGGTCAAAATTAATATGAACACTGAAAGTCAACAACACAAATCTAGCTTTAATTAATCCATAACTATCGTCGGATAATCAAAACATTATGTGTAGTGATCTCGGAAACATACTACTAAGCTCATGGTGTTGAGATTGAGACTCAAAACCAGAAATAACTTAGAATAACCAGAGTATACAAGACCCCGAAACCATTATCATCCAAATGACCCGGCAAACAAGAAGCATGCTTCAATTAAAGTCTACCAGGGGTCTCGGAATCGCATTCCGATCACGAATGAGTATACATCAACTATATAAACACCGTGTATCATAAATAAATTAGGGTTTTGAACTCGGAAAACCCTTAGAACACAAAAGTACATAATTAGTCTATCAAAGCAACGCCATTTTTGACGAAAATCACATAGAGATGATTGTCTATACCTTAGTAACACAATGATACTCGTGAAAGATCAAAATTTTAAAGTCAAAAATCAGAGAAAAATTTTGAAAAGGGTAACTTTATGTGTAAGGAAGAAGATGAACAGTGGAAGGACTGTTCGTTTGTCTGTCTTATATAGCTTTACACGCTACCCAAAGTACCCAAAGTACCAAACAGGCGATTTGTTTGAATTTTGAGATAACGAATCAGTCAATTTGTATCAGAATAGCGAACCAAACATGAGTCGTGTCTTGATTCGTTAAATATGTATAACGAAATAGAAGTGATTCGTTATAGAGTGCGGAAGGGAATTAGGTGAGCGAACTAGAAACTAGTTCGCTAAAAAATCACCTAGGTCGTTATCCATACTTAACGAATTAGTTTTTAACGAAATAAAACTTTATTTAATTTTAACTTAAATAATTAAGTGAAATAAATAAAGAATTAAATAAATAATAACTTAAAACAAAATAAATAAAATTTTAACTTAAATGAATTATCGAGGACCTTTTTATCCTGATAATTTAATAACTTAAAAACGTTTCACTTTTACGAAACATAAATTAAAATCATTAAATAATATGTAAAGTACGAAAGATAAAATATTTTTGGCATTTTGTAAAAATTAAAGAATGTATATACAAAGAAGCATCTGAATCATTAAAAATGGACAATCTTTTTGTGTTTTTCTATGATTTATCAAAAGCAGTACATATTTTTGTGTTTTTGTTGAGTTTGAGCAGAGAATCATATTGACCAAAATGTCCTTCCATCACAGTTTTATATTTCAGCGATATTATGACTGGCGTTAAGTCAGTCATTGATATTGTTGTCCACTTAAATCTTATGACAAACCTTCGAGCATTTTTGTGATATGATTAATGGTTCAATTAGCACACAGAATATCAGAAACTATCAGCCCCTAATCTCGGTTCAAGCTTAATTTGATTTTTGCCAAATCACCCCAACTTGACTTAAACCATTATAGTGTTGATCGAAATTTTTGATACCAATTGTGAAAATTTTGAGCAATGCATCAAGTTTCCTTTACTGTGAGTGAATATGCACGAGTCGATCTGTCAGCTTACATACATTGTATCCCCTGGGGTCCGTTTCTTATTGGTATTGAGACGCACGCAAGGAAGGAACAATTGTATGACGAACTGCGGATTTTGATCAAGTCAGTAATTTGGATTGTACGAAGTACAGCAGTGATCAAGTTTAATGACTTTGGGTTTGCTCTAGAAAGAGAGTGAAGTATTCATGCTTATGGATACCCAGATGATTAAGCCGCATAAAGACTCACCGTGTCCAGAATCCTAACGCTTGTTATTTGATTTATTATATTTTTGGGTGCTCAACAACTATAAGGCTTGAGTATGACCGGTTATTACATTTTTGCCATCTTCACCGAGACATTTGCTAGAAACTAACACCTCTTTCAATTTGGCTTTGCTTTAAGTTTATATCACTTACTTTACTCTAACAGCTTGTTTAAGACCTATCAATGCACCAATGATTAAGCACACAGTCCTTTAAGCTTATTTCTTTCTGGATATGGGGTCAAATGATCAATGTACTATCATTTTCTCTTTTTGCTTCAAAAACTCAAAATTTTTGAGGAGCATAAAACAAAATAATTTTAATTGCCCCAGTTAATTTAAGTTCATAAATTAGTGGCTATCATATCCATCTACAAGTAGAGGACATGACCAAAACATGTAAGCATGTTTCACAAACTTAAATAACTGACTAAATTTTCAGCTAAAAATAAAGTAGAAAGCTTAACGAACGCCCCAAGTACTATCCATTCGTCAGGTAAATGGCTAACCCGAAGATTTACAAAACATTATCAGGACCAAACATATACAAGTATATATTCTTCAAAATAGAAGCAAATGACATAATTTTCAGCGAACATAAGCAAAAATCGAATTTTTTTTTACAAACTAAAAACACAATCTTTTTGTCTTTTCGGATTTTTCTTTACAAAACGGGAAAATTCACATTCTTTTTGACTTTTTCAGAATTAAAATACACAAACGAAAATCACAATCTTTTTAGTATTTTCTAATTTTAAAATGTTTTTGGATTTTCAAATATTTAAAATGAAAACAAGAAAGAACAATATTTTTGATTTTTCAAAGTTTTCTAATGTTTTTGGGTTTTATCTATACAAACTCAAAGCAAAATATTTTTGATTTTCTAAGATTCACCCCCTAAAACCTAAAAACAAAATAAATTTGAAACTAGAACAAACTAAAATAAAAAAAAAATAATTATCCTAATTTTAGGATCTCAGCAAGGGTCTTCAATCCATTTAAACCAAGCAGAAAGTTAAAACGTGTTTTATCAAAAGCTTTGGTAAATAGATCGGCTTTTCGAAAATCAGTGTGCACTTTCTCAAGATCAATTAATTTCTTTTCATAACAATCCCGTATAAAATGATATCGAATTTCGATATTTTTCGTTTTAGAATGTTGTACGGGATTCTTGGTGATACTAATAGCAGCAGAATTATCAATCAAGATGGGAGTAGTAAGAAACTTCAAACCGTAGTCGCGAAAATGTTGTTGTATCCACAAAACCTAGAACAGCAACTCGAGGCTGCATCATACTCAGCTTCGGCGGTTGAAGTGGAGACCGTTGTCTGCATCTTACATTGCCAGGAAACAAGCCGGCTTCCTAAGAATTGACATCCCGCTGTAGTAGACTTGAAATTGATCTTGCATCCTCCATAATCTGAGTCTGAGTAGGCGGTAAGATCGAACTTATCATCTTTGGGGTACCATAACCCGATGTCAGGATTTCCCCTTAGATATTGCAGAATACGCTTGACCGCTGCCAGGTGAGTCACTCGGGGACTAGCTTGGTACCTAGCACATAAACAAACAGCAAACATTATGTCGGGTCGAGACGCAGTTAAATACATTAAAGAACCAATCATAGCACGATAGAGGGTAGGATCAACGGTATCCTCCAATTCATCTGGTGATAAATTGTGCCCCACGGGAAGAGGAGTAGAAAGGATTTTTCCGGCAGCAATCTTGAATCGGCTCAAGACATCGTTCACATATTTTGTCTGATGAATGAAGATTCCTTTCACAGACTGATGAACCTGCAACCCTAAAAAGAAATTCATCTCTCCCATCGAACTCATTTCGAACTTGGTTTGCATTGATTTCTCGAATTCCTTACACAACTTGTCGTTTGTAGACCCAAAGATTATGTCATCAACATAAATCTGAACCAGCAGAAGATCATCACCAATATTCTTGTAAAACAAAGTACAATCAACAGTCCCACGTTTGAAACCATTATCCGTCAGATGGTCGGCGAGCGTGCCATACCAAGCTCTCGGGGCTTGATGTAGACCATATAATGCCTTGTTTAATCGGTAAACACGGTCAGGATAATCAGGATCTTCAAAACCTGGAGGCTGTAAGACGAAAACTTCCTCATGAAGTTCACCATTGAGAAAAGAACTCTTGACATCCATTTGATAAACTTTAATATTCTTGTAAGCAGCATATGCCAGGAAGATTCGAATCGACTCTAATCTTGCAACTGGAGCATATACTTCTGTGTAGTCAATACCCTATTGCTGATGAAAACCTTGCACCACTAAACGTGCCTTGTTTCTCACAATTACCCCACGATCCTCTTTCTTACATTTATAAACCCACTTATTCGGAATCAACATGATGTCGTGTCTGAACTCCCACACCAAGGTCTCCAATGATGTTTTCTTGTGGATGGTAATTATGAATCCTGAGAGTAGGATTTTCAGAAACAACAAGGTTTTCAAATAAATTAGTGTAATGTTCACCCAACTCAGGAGATGAAACATCACAATCAAGTTCAATAACTTGATCGACAACTGCATTATCATCAGATGAAGTAGAAGCAGTATCATAATGAACAGGAGACTCATTATCAGGTTCGTCAGTTAGAGCAACTATTGGAGCCTCAACATCATTTGAACTTGCAAACCTTGGAATTTCCAAATGTTCTTCAAAATAAGCACGAACTAAATCTTGATCTGGATTATCAGTTGTTGGAGTAAATGAATTGAACAAGCCATCGTAGTCAAACATCCAGTCAGGCCTTTCCATTGAGGAGGAGTAGTGTACTTTTGGTAGTCCACATGGTACCATTCTTCAACACAACCGGACGTAAAGTTAAAATCCCGTTTCTTAGGTGACGCATACCCCAAGAAATAACCCTCAATGGATTTTTCATGAAACTTTCCCACATCCTTTTTCACCATAGTACAAGGACACCCAAATGGTTCCAAGTACTTTACATTAGGTTTACGATTATTCAACAATTCATAACTGGTCTTCTTCAGTATTTTTAACAGTTAGAACTCGATTGAGTGTATAACACGCAGTTTTCACCGCCTCATTCCAAAACTGGACAGGAAGCTTTGAATCAGCAAGCATTGTTCTAGCAGCATCAATCAACGTTATATTCTTTCTTTCAGCTACACCGTTCTGTTGTGGTACATATGGGGCACTGTATTCTCGATGAATTCCTTTTTGTACACAAAAGAAATCCAATACAGTATTTTTAAATTTAGTACCATTGTCACTTCGAATTCTCCTCACTTTCAGTTTGTAAAGTGATTCGATCTTAGTGATTAGATTTTGAACAAGACCCGGTATTTGATCTTTTGAACTCATAAATAAAACCTATGAATATCGTGAATAATCATCTGTAACAACTAGGCAATACCAGTCTCCAGAAATACTCGCACAATTCACTGGACCGAATAAATCCATATGAAGTCATTCAAGCGGATGGGTGTGATTTCTTCTTCTGTTTGCCCTTTTTGCAAGCAACACAGTGATCAGATAACTTAAAATTCTTTAACGACACCCCCTCTACCAGATCATTCGCCATCAGGTAGTTCATCTTTCTAACATGTATATGACCCATTCTTCGATGCCAAAGCACTGAATCTTTCTCGGTTGCTTTCGAGACAAAACACGTTTCGATAGATGTAGATACTGTAGAATTCATATTCATGACATAAATATCATTTGATCGAGGTGATCGCATAACAACCATGTCCTCGGGAATCACATAACCCGGTTTCAAAATTAGACACTCTTTATCTGTAAATATTGTCGTGTATTGCTTATCACATATTTGCGACACACTCAGTAAATTATGATCCACTTTATCACAATAATTAACCTTCTCAAAGGTAATCTTTCCATTCGAAACATCACCTTCCTATGTAATCATACCCCCAGAATTCCCAGAAAACGCCACATAACCCCCTTGAATATTTCTCACATTTGTTAAGAGGTTGAGATTTCAAGTAATATGACGAGAACATCCACTATCCATGATCCAGTTTTCACCAGAAATGGTCTTGGATGTACCCTATACACAAAAGAAAAATGATTAGTTCAAAAAGGCAGCCCAGGCCTCGGTCTTGGGCACCTTTTGGTTTTCTTGAGGAGAATTAACTTTAGTTGCATTCAATTGTTGTTCAGCAACTTGAGAATAAGTTACAGGTTTCTTAGACTTTCGTCGTAGATACGCAGCTTGAACCACATTTGAATTAACAGTTTTGCAAATTGGTTCGGTTGGAATAAACTTAGGTTTAACGGAACCATGAGTTTCATTCACATGAACAACTTTTCGAGGATGTACATTCGAAAACATAATATGAGTATCATCAGCATACGACACAAGTCGTTTCAGAATCTCCTTTACAACAGGGACTGGTTTGGAGTGTTCCTTGATAAAAGGATGAAGATTCTGATAGTTCTTCTGGCCACAATTTTTTACTACATGACCTTGTTGACCGCAAAGAAAACAACTTCGCATATCAACAAGATGATGTTGAAAATTTGTAGGAACATGTGACACAGATGATGACTGATGACTCACATTTTTGTTCATGCTTGTAGCAAAATCATCAGATAATTCAGATTTCTTTTTCAAGTAAAAATCTAAATTAGAACAGTTCAAAAAAATTTCAACATATCTGTTCCAGTTAACTTCACAAATTGAACTTTCTTTTCTTGATTTAAAACTTTCTTTACTTTAGTCAATGGATCTGATGAAGCTGATGTTTTTTGCTTGAGCATACAAATGTTCAAGTTCACGAATCTTAGATGTTTCATTGTGAAACACACTCTCAATCAATTCAGGTTTAATGATACTTATTGGAATGTCTTTCTCAGTGAACATTGTGTCCACTGAGAAACACACTCTCAATCAATCAATTCAGGTTTAATGATACTTATTCAAATCTTAGATGTTTCATTGTGAAACACACTCTCAATCATTCTTTTATCCGTATTGTCAGAAATCCAATATCTGTTAAAACCAGATAAAAAGTTTTAGAAACGGAGTTTGTTTGGTTAGTTAAAATTCGCAAAACATAAACCTGAAAAACTTAGAACTTGTTTAAAATTTAACAAAAACCACTCATACCATACCACCCATTGTTTTGCATGCATCCATCCTCATCATAGCCTAAGTATGTGTTGGATGATTTCAAAAATTTCCAAGTTAAGCTACCCTAACACATCACCAAATCTAATCACACATATCACCACTCTACTGCTCTTCCCTCCTCCCTTTAAATACAATTACATCCCACCACCACTTTTCATCATTTTCAAAATTCACAACACACATATAGACCATAAAAGATTAAGCTAGAATGGAAGTTTGAGTGAGTTGCATGTGGATTTGGAAGCTAAAAGAAACAAGAAAATCAAGTCATTGTTAGGATCTTTTATCATCTTTTAAAGTTCACCAAAAAAATCCAAGGTAAAATCATAATCCATGAGTTCGGTATATTGATTTTTAGTTATGGTTTAGTAATAATGGTTAAAGAAATTTGAAAGATTAAAAGGAAAAGTGTGTGCATGCGCGAGTAATCATGAGTTTTTTTTGTGTATGGATGTGGGGACCAAAAATCCACATGCATGTGTACATACATGAATTTAGTTGTACTATTGTTGTTGTCTTAGGAAAGAATAGTCTTGATTTGTCACTTTGAATGACTATAATATAATAAATTTAATATTTATAAAGTTGGTTTATAAATAAGTGTTGACTAGATAATGTTAGTTAACTTCATTGGCATGACTAAAACATGAACTTTATAATAATAATAAAATTGAGTGTTTTGGTGTTTAATTAAAAAGCTAGAATTTGGTGTATTATAGATGATTCTTGAAGAAGTCAGTGATAGGATTTTGTTAGAATACATAATTTGATAGTTGAAATATATCAAAGTTAGACTATTGTAAAGACTTGTTGATTATTACTAATAATTGAAACTTTTTGTTAAGTGCATATTTATTTTATTTTTGAAATGGATGTTTAATATATTTGAACTTGAGAGATTGTTAAAAAGTGATTATGATTATGATAATAGACACCATGCTAGCATTACTAAATTTTTGGTGGAAATATATATAATTGGTACTTACTCTAGATTGAAAATTTATTTGTTATACTCATGGAAAAATCTCTAGTTGATGAAATAATGACATGACTAGGGTATAGACCCGTGTTACACACGGGTTAAAAAACATGTCAACAATCATAATAAATTTAAACAAACAATTCAAGCAACACAAAACTTCTTCAAACTTTCGGACCAAAACTTTCAAACTTGCCAACTTAAAACATATTTCTAACTTACACCATGAATCAAAAACGATATATCAATAAAAACTACATCATGATATATGAAGTCATAAAGTCTTGTTTATTAAACAGTCTTCAAAATACAAAGAAATGTGTTGTAATTTTTTATACTTGCAAAGAAGAAAACTAAAATCACCACAAAATCAAATTCAATGTATTGTTAATAAGAGATATAAAGGTACACACAATTCACAAACTTATAAACAAATCGTAAATCTCAATATACATCCTTGAAGTGAAAGAATGAATTTTATGATAAGAATTATATAGAGATAGTCATCATATTATCATACGGTTAATAATAGAAGTTGTTTGAAAAACGTATGACACGGTTTTTATTTATAAATGATTTAGATAAACTATGTAAGAATGTGATCGAATTATGATGACAGTTTTTGCCTAAATCTGAATATTAAATTTGAATATTAAAGTGTGTCGATTTCGGTTTAATTTGAATATTCATATTTTGTAAAATTTGGTTACGAAATGATTTATATATGAAAAATGAATATGCCGTTTTAGTTAAAAAATATAATAACTTAAAAATAACTTGTGATGACACGAATTCATACCGAACAAATTTGATACTATTTTAGTATTAAAACAGCTCATTTCAAAATAATTACATAATATAAAAATGATTAATTAGTCAACTTCAAAAAAATATGGAAAGGTTTTTGATTTTTGAAATATTATAATCGGGGGTTTATTTTAGACATTAATTTTGACATTTAGATATAATAAAAATGGTCAAATATAAGAAAATGGAAAGTTTGTTGAGATTGAATACTATGGAAAGCTTTAAAAGTTTGTATTTAATTTGTAAAATTCCTTATTTTATCGGGTTCAAATATGTTATGACTATTAACCATAAATTAAGCAATTATAGCGACTAATCAAAATTTGAAATTTTAATATAAATTCGAAATGATTTATTTCAAATTTCATATTTAAGCAACAACATACTATATTTTCAGTAACATTCTAATTAAAAGTAAGTTATAATGATGTTTCTAATTTGAATTTCGAATAGAAGATTGAAATTATTAATTTAGGGGTTTATTTTTAGACATTAATTTTAACATTTAGGCGTAATTAAAAAATGGTCAAATATAAACAAATGGAAAGTTGGTTTACATTAAGCTTTAAAAGTTTGTTAGTAATTAGTCAAATTTCGTATTTAATCGGAAATAAATATGTTATGATATTAATTATTTATTAATTAAGAATAAATTAAGCAACATACTTATATTTTGGTCAAGCTACGTATTTGAAATCATTAATGTTGGAATTCGGTAATAATGTTGGAACATATTTTAGGCATAAAAAATGTTTTAATTTTGTACGTATTTAATCTTGATTAATTATGTCATGAATATTAAGCAAAATTTAAGTAACAAAGACTTGTATTTTAAGTAAGATTTTAAAGAAAGGTCAAATGACTATCTTCTTTTGAAATTTAAATATCAATTGAAATCATTAATTTGTATTTTAAAAGGTAATTCAGTAATAAAGCTGAAAAAAATTATGTAAAAGTATATTAAAACAAATAATGACAAACATGTTTAAAATTGATAGAAATTTTCAATAACATCCACACTCCTTTGAGACAATTTGCTAATTTACAATCTTAGTTCGCCAGAAGCTAAAATGAACAAAATTAAACTAATGTTACATAATAAATTTATAATTTATATATACTAAATTAAAAAATAAAAACACATATTTTGGTTTAGCAAGAACTAACAATGGATTTAACTGGAATATTTAAGGCAATAATTCTAATGACCACCTAAATCAACCATATTTAAGAGAATAATTGTAATCAGCGCCAAAATCAGCCATTCATTGTTGGGAAGATGAAGCAATTACCGAAACTTCAACATGTTCATTTAACCTTTGATTTTGAATTAAAACCTAAATAGAGTAAACGATAATCAGATTAAACAATGGTCATTAAACT
This sequence comes from Bidens hawaiensis, assembly GCF_021521415.1. NCBI lineage: Eukaryota > Viridiplantae > Streptophyta > Magnoliopsida > Asterales > Asteraceae > Bidens > Bidens hawaiensis. Next base: position 45,789 of record NW_027500567.1, read on the forward strand.
AAAATGAAAGATAATTGGAATAATATTCAATAATACATGATCATCGAACCTTAGAGTAGAAGAAATATAAAAGCGATGGAAATGAGAGATAAAATGAGTCTTAATAAGAGGCCATTCGTTATAACGAATGAGTTAGAGAATTAAATAATATTTTAAGAATTCCAACGAAATTTGTGTTTAAGGCAGTTAATAAAATATAAAATTTTTCCAAGCTGACATGACAGCTTAACCCCAGCCAAGGGCTCTGCCCCTTGGACCCCGCTAGGGGCTGCCGCCCCTAGAACCGCGCTGCTCCCGGAACCCCTTCCGTTGAGGGTTATATTAAACTAGAAATATGATATGAATAGTGATAGTTAATTGGTACATGTAATTGTTATACAGTTAGTCGTAATTGGAATTTGATTGATTGTAGCTCGAACCAATTTATCTGCCTCAACATATTCCGCCGTGTTCCAAAATTGCCTAATTATACTAAGATACACTTTAGGTTTAGCAGTGATTGCATAGCGTATCTTTGAACGTCGTAAGAAAGTCAACATAGCTCCAAACGTTTCCAAATCAGTCACATCTTGATCAACATAAGCACAAATGTTGTGCTTTTTATCAAACGGCAATAAGATCACTTCAGCTTGTTGATCTTGTTGTGGTGGTTGTCCTTGTAGAGGTTGTTCTGGTGGTGGTTGATTTTGTTGTTCTTGATCAGCCATGTTTTACTGTATAAATAAAATTGAATATTAGAAGAGAACACGACAATTAATCTATTTACGCGTATTAGACAATTTAAATCCTTTAATTAAATTAAATGAATATCGAAATTAATTTATTTAACTATCAAATCGTAACCATTTTTGACGAAAATTATATCGCCATGATCGGCTATACCTTAGAAATTCAAATCTATCCTTGAAATGTCCAAACAAGAAAGTCGAGATTTCAAAGAAAATTTGAACAGGGTTTCTTTAAGGTGAAGGAGGAAGGCGAACAGTGAAGGACTGTTCGTTATTCTTGTCTTTTATAACCTTGCACGCAAAACTCGTCAATTCAATTGATAAGTCATAAGGGAAACTCATCAATTCAATTGATCAAGTACTTGAATTACTTCACATGGATCTCTTTGGTCCTGTGAGTGTACCTAGTATTGGGAAGAAAAGATATTGTCTGGTGATCATTGATGACTATTCAAGATACACTTGGGTTTATTTCCTAAGTACCAAGGATGAGACTGCAGAGTTGATTAAAGATTGTGTAACAATGATTGAGAACAAGTTGAATAAGATAGTCAAGATAATGAGAAGTGACAATGGCACTGAGTTCAAGAATGGAGTTATGCAAGAATTCTGTGAAGCAAAAGGAATACAACAACAATTTTCAGCTCCTAGAACTCCTGAGCAAAATGGTGTAGCAGAAAGAAGAAACAGAACATTAATTGAAGCTGCAAGAACCATGTTAGCAGATGCTAATCTGCCTGTCACTTTTTGGGATGAAGCCATAAATACAGTCTGCTATGTTCAGAACAGGGTACTTGTGAACAAAAGGCATAACAAAACTCCTTATGAAATATTTCACAACAGAATGCCTTACATCAAGTTTTTCAAGCCCTTTGGATGCAAATGTTTTCTTTTGAATACAAGGGACTATTTGAACAAGTTTCAAACAAAATACCTGGATTGCTTCTTTGTTGGATATTCTACACACTCAAAAGCCTACAGAGTTTATGTGAAAGATCACATGAGTGTTATAGAATCATCTGACATCATCTTTAATGATAATCAATTCAATACAGTTGATGGTGCAGCATGGCTGTTTGATCATGAGAAGTTAATAAGGTCTTTCAAGATTTATCCTGAAGACTTTGATAACTCATTCTACAAGACCAGTGTAATTGAAGAAAATAAGAAGAAAACATTTGACTTGGAAGAATTATGGAAGAAGGTTGCTAGAAAAGAGAAAGAATATTGTTTTGTGAAGAATTCCTCATGGAACACTGATGAACTTGATCATGCTGAGCACAATCAAGACAATCCAGATGTACAGAATGATACAATTCAGCCTGAGGATGATACAAGCAACCATGCAAGTGAAAATGAAACTGCATCCACTGCAAGATTTCAAGATCTATTTCTAAGACTGAACTTAGAAAACAATGGTGCATCTAGTTCAGGACAAAATAATGATGAAGCACCAGAATTTCATGATGCAGAAGCTGATTTGATCATTAAAGATCCAGAACTCAATGAAACAAATCTTGACACAAACATGTCTACAGATATGATTGTACAAACTCCTTATGTGGAAAAGAATCATCCTTCTGAAAACATCATTGGTGATTTGCATGAAAGAGTTACAAGAAGTCATTCCGAAATTGCAAACATCTGTCTTTACTCTTGTTTTCTGTCCCAAATAGAACCAAAGAACATAGCACAAGCATTGAAAGACAATAGTTGGGTGGAAGCAATGCAAGAGGAATTGGCACAATTTAGAGACCTGCATGTGTGGGACCTTGTTGATAAGCCATTTGACAGATATGCAATTAGAACCAAATGGGTTTTTAGAAACAAAAGGGATGAAAGGGGTTTGGTGATTAAGAATAAAGCTAGACTTTTAGCACTGGGATGTCTTCAAGAAGAAGGAATAGACTTTGAGGAAGTCTTTGCACCTGTTGCAAGACTTGAAGCTATCAGGATTTTTCTTGCATATGCTGCCTCAAAGAACATTAGAGTGTTCCAGCTTGATGTTAAGTCTGCATTTCTAAATGGAAAGATTGATGAAGAGGTATATGTTGCTCAACCTCCAGTTTTTGAGGATCCAATGTATCCAAACAGGGTGTATAAGTTAAACAAAGCCCTTTATGGATTGCATCAGCCTTCTAGAGCATGGTATGATGAGCTGTCAAATCATCTTCTTGAAAATGGTTTCAAAAGAGGAGCCATTGACAAGACACTCTTCTACAAAAGAAAGGGATCAGACTTGCTTCTGTTACAAGTGTATGTGGATGACATCATCTTTGGTTCTACAAATGAACAAATGTGTATGGAGTTTGAAGGGGTAATGAAGTCCAAATACAGCATGAGTTCTATGGGAGAAATGAACTTCTTTATAGGATTGCAAGTTCAACAGAAGGCTGAGGGGATTTTCATTCATCAAAACAAATATGTGCAGGACATCTTGAACAAGTTCAACTGTCAAGAGCACAAGACTGCTTCAACTCCAATGGACACCAAATAAAAGATGATTGCAGATGAAAAGGGTGAGCCTATAGATGAACATGAATATAGAGCCAAAATTGGATCTCTGATGTATCTTACTGCAACAAGACCAGATATCATGTTTGCTGTATGTGTGTGTGTAAGATTCCAATCAAATCCAAAAGTCTCCCACATGAATGTTGTTAAAAGAATATTCAGATACTTGAAGGGAAGACCAGACTTAGGAATTTGGTATCCAAAGAACCAAGCTTTTGATCTGATTGCATATACAGACAGTGACTATGATGGCTGTAACATGAGTAGAAAGTCAACCTCATGAGGATGTCAATTTTTGGGTGGAAGGCTAGTGTCATGGCAATGAAAAAAGCAGACTACAGTCTCAATCTCTACTGCAGAAGCTTAATATGTTGCTGCATCTGCCTGCTGTGCACAAGTTCTATAGATTCAAAATCAGATGCTGGACTATGGTTTGAATTTCTTGAACACTCCTATTCTTATTGACAATACTGCTGCATATTTTACTGTTAAGAATCCAGTTCAACATTCCAAAACTAAGCACATTGAAATCAGACATCATTTCATCAGAGACTGTAGTGAAAGGGTTTGATTGAAATGCAAAAAGTTGATACAAGTGACAATTTGGCTGACCTTTTCACCAAACCACTTGAAAGAACCAGGTTCAACTTTCTTCTGAAAGCCCTGGGAATGATCAACTCTGATGAAATCTGATTAAGGATGTGTGCCTGGTTGTGTGTCTCTCTGTGATAACTGATTATTTTGTTAGAGATTACACATATTGAATGTTTAGTGAATATGCTTGATTATGTTACTTAAGTATGATATTTGAATATGCTACTGAATATGTTAACTGTTATGTGCTTTAACTGTGTATGTATGCAAAATTTGACATGTTTGATCTGATTGATAGGTTTGCATGATTATCAGTTGATGTGCATTTGTGATGTTATAATAAGTGTCTGTGTTATGATTTACTTGTGAGAGTAAGCTTTTTTGACATCACTGCTTTAATGCTCGACTATGTGTTTTATCTGATCATCTGATGTTGTTAGGATAGGCTTACACATGTATGTTGTTAAATGTTTGCTTGTCCTGATAATATTGAGTATCATTCAGATTTAATTATGTACTACAACTGTTTATGTCAAAATGTGTTTTATGTCAAAATTAAGTGATTTAATGAAATTTCTAATGAATTTTGCATAAATACTTTATTTTGATCAAAACATGAGCATGTTGTTAATGGTGCTGAGATATGTTAAGATTATTCAGTTCAAGCTTTAAAAGAAGCTTAAAAGAAGGATTTTTTTAGAAAAGTCTCAAGTAGTTGTTTTTGCTGAAAACTATGTCATTTTCGCAGTTGGAAGGACATGCACCCGTGTATGTTTGGTCCTTAAATCTCTACAGATTCAAAGGATAGCCATTGCCCTGAAAACTAAATGCATTTGGGGCAATAATAACTTGTTTCTTATTCCTTCACTTAAAACTATGTCAATAGCTCTAACTTTGAAAGGACATATATTCACATGTATGTTTGGTCCTGTTGACCACTTTTGGTCAAACAGGATAGCCATTAACCTGACAATGAAGAGATATTTGAGTGATTAAATATTAAACTGTGTTTAATGGGAAATGATAGTACATTGACTGCTTAGCCAATCATATGGATTTATTAGGCTAAAAAGACCTTAGTATAGTCATTAACATGTATGGTTGCTTTCCCATGATGATGTAAAATCTTAGGTGATATAAACATAATGAATATGCTGATCTTTATGTGGAGATACATAGTTGTCTTTGCATGTATCAAGGTAAATCTCTCCAAATGATAGGCAGAAAAGTGATTACCCAGTCATACACGAGCCTGTTGTTATGTGGTCAACCAAAAATGAAACATCTTTAAATGTGACAAGGAACATGCTTTAAGAAAATTTGAGAAAATATCAACAACAAGGGGAAGAATGAATAAATCAACCAAAAGTTGATAAGTGTTTTAAATATTTTATCAAACAAGAGGGTTACAACAAGAACTACAAAGATGTTGACAAAATCTGTCTCATCTTGAATGAAAAGCATGTTACTAACTGTAAGTCCAACGTTCAACCTCTATATATGTTTGAATCTGAAAAATACAAATATACAATAAGTTCTGTCATACAAAAACAAGTTTTTGACCAAATACAGGAGGTTGGAGTCAAATTGGGGTGATCTGGGGAAAGCCAGATAAGCTTTGAGAAGAGATATGAGGCATCATAGCACAGTGTTGACCATTAATGCATTATGCTTAAATTGAACCTTAATCATATCACCAAGGAAATGAAATTCAGGCTAAGTTTATACCTGCTGTTAACCTATCTATGTTGTCATAATAATGCTGAGAATGAAGTATTGAGAAAGCTACTTAGTCAATATGATCCCATTCTTGAGATCTTTTCAGAAAACGGAAGAAACTGTTTTGAAGAGAAATATAACTGAAATTTGATCTCTAAATGCACCATTTGCTCTTAAACTGTGATCTGAAATGAAAAATATATTTTGACAAAGTGGTTTAAGTTAAAAAGTGTTGCATTTTGCCTTTAATTGGCTGAATATGTAAGTTCGGGTAAGGTTTAATGTTTTATAACCTTTCCGGGCACGAAACCGTTGAATATGTTTGAATATGATATTTCGGGTAAGGTTTGATGATTTATGACCTTTCCGGGTAAGCTTAGTCATTTTTGACTAACTTTATGATTTTCGGGCATGCTTTGAAGTGTTTACACTTTCCGGGTAGAGTACACTGTTGTACTCATTTCCCGAGCAAGCTTGAAGTCTTGAGATTATTATGTGTTGTTATAGCTAGCTTTTAACAAAAAATTCTTGTTTCGGGCAAGCTATGCATGTTATATGCTGATTGTGATTCCAAGCAAACTTTATGAACTTAGTCAAGTACATCAAGTAAGCTTTGTGATTTGTGTGAATATGTTGTTAGGAAAGGTTTGTTAATCTTTCCAGGCATGCTTAGATATTACTATTTAAGTTTGTCATTTTTCGGGTATGGTTTGGCATGTTGAAATCCCTCGGGTAAGGGCATACCTGATGATTGAATGTGTTTATCCTAGCAAGCTTAGTGCTAACATAGGATTTTCGGGCAAGCTCTTTGAAATTTTAGACTATAGCACACTTAAATGTTTATGTGTTTTAATTTCATTCCGAGCATGCTCTGTGATATGTGTGTTTATGATTTCTTTGAAATTACAAGTGTTTTCGGGCAAACTTTGTTTTCCGGGCACACTTTATATTTCGGGTACACTTTTGTTCCCTCAATATACTTGGTAATTTCAAAACTTAACTTTCCGAGTACACTGTCAGCTAGAAATCCTTTTCCGGACACACTTTGTACTATATGAAGGTTATTCGGGTATACTTTGCATTAGAAAGGTGTTCGGGCATACTATTCTCTTGAATGGTTGCTCGGGCACACTATGTTTTCAAGTATGCTTGATTTAATATGTTATTTAGCATGATAAAATTGATTATGATTCTTATTAGGGTTTATGCTAGATAAGTTTTAATTTGAAATTGAGAAATCTATATGGGTGTCTTGCTTGATTCCTAGTAAGGATGTTTATTTGATATTTATACTTGATTATTTGCCTTGTGATTAATTTCTCAAGAAATCTAGTATTTCGGGTAAGCTTTGTTCATTATGTCTTAACTCTAAATTAATTAGCTTGATCGGGCAAGGTTTATAAATAAAAGGATTCGGGCAAACTTTGTATATTCAAAAATGAAAATTAGCAAAGTTTGACCGGGTAAGCTTTGTAAGTGGATGTATACCGAGTAGACTTTGAAAAGAATAATTCCGAGTAAGGTTTTACTACCTCAAAAGATAAATATTTTTTTTAATATATCAAGTGGATAATGTTACTGTATGACAGCTAATAATTCACAAAAAGACAAAGAGCATTTAAAACCCACTTTTCAAGAGGTATATAAGAGGGAGTTAGGCAAAATTTTCAACATTATTTTTCCCTCTCTCTCCTTCCACTGCAAACTGCTTACTTTCAAAGAAACCTAACCGACTAATCGCATTTTACTTCAATCCAAACCCTAACTTGAATTAGCCCTCTAATTCCGACTCGGTAAGCAACATTAATGTGTTTTTCGACCACGATTAGACTATAATGGGCTTTGATTATTTATCTGATTACTAATACTCTGTTTATATGTTTAGGTTATAAATTTGTCGAAAAACATGTTCTTGATGATTTTCTCTCTTTTCTTTCTTCTTCATTTTTATACCTTGAAATTATCTAAAGTACTGAACTTTATGACTAATTTCACTTTGAATATGTTTGTTTATGTGATTCAGATATGGCAGACGATGAACCCAAATATGTCTTCGAACCAAAACATAATATGTGTGCACTTCTGCAAGTGACACCTGACAATGAGCCGATGGCGAGGATGATAACATGGATGGCACGGTCAAATGTCAGTTTTGCGTTCACCGAAAGCCCTGTCATATACAGAAATCATTCTTTAGATTTCTGGAGATCTGCTGAACTGCTTGAGGACATAAATGGTAAACGAATTGAAGCAACTGTTGGCAGACAAGAAATCCACATTACAGAAGGGTTGATAAGAAGATGTCTACGGTTGAATGATGGTGATCATAATTCTATAAACTTCAGCACACCTCACTTGATGAAGATATTTGAAGAAACAATGGGGTATCAAGGAACTATACATGATGGACAGTTTCAGAAGGGTATGTTCCCTATGTTGTACAGGTTTCTTATTCACCATGTGATCCATGGATTTGCTCCAAGAAAGGGATCATGGACATTGGTGAGTCATGACTTGGCAAATGTCACTGTTGGGATTATGTATGATCTACCCTTCAATTTTTCAAAGATGATATTTGAAGGATTAGTAGGAAACTTGAAGAAGGATGAAAAGAAAAGATTTTTACAATATCCAAGGTTCCTACAGATAATCTTCAATAGTGAACTTCAAGATCTACCCACTGTTGGAACTACACACAGACAGTGAAACCCTGATACATACAAAAGAATCAAGAATCCAGGTGTTTCAAATATGTACAACTCAAATGTCCCATTTGAGATATTACCATGGTTGTTGGATCATGATCTGAATGTGATGCCTGTGCCTGAGTTAAGCTCAGAGGAGGAAGGTGAAGATGACACTGAGAGTAATGATGATAGAGACTCTGATGATGGAGATGATGATGTTGATGGAATTGAAGGAGGAGATGGAATAGCTATAGAAGTTGTTGCACCTGATCAGGGGAGCAACTTGAGCAAATTGAACAAACTATTCCAACACCACCACAGTCACCACAACACATTGACCAATCCGTTACACAATCACCACCACAATCAACTGTCCAACCTCAAACCATAACTCAAGAACCACCTGAATACGAACCACTCTTTACATCACCACCTACAACCTCACCCATTGACACAGACTTGTTCCAAAGAAACCTGGAACTGTTGGAAGAAGTTGCTGAATTGAAAAGAAGAAATGAGGAGGTGACAAATGAAAATGTGATGCTGTTTGAGAAGTTGATACAAGCTAAATTGAGAATTCAAACCCTGGAGCAGGAGGTTGAGAAGACCTCAGCTACCCCAAAACAGGGGGAGAATGATAATATACCAACCGTCTCTGATATGAATGTTGCTGAGACTGTAACAGTTGTGGATACTGCAGACAGTCTAAAGTTGATCTTGAATATGTATGATGATGATGAAGAGGAAAGTAGTGAGGAGAGGAGAATATTAGATGATGAAGAATATGAAGGTGATAATTCATATATTGGTGAACAAGATTATGATTACATTAATGAAAGAAGGGTTGAAGAAAATGTTGAGGTGGTGAATGAAATTGAAAAGATAAATATTGAAGAAAATGTAGCTATCAATGATGTGGCTACTGATATGTTAACTGACATAGCCACTGACGTCTTAACTGATGTACAAACAAAAGAAGAGACTAAAGTAGTGAATGAAGGAGATACTGCTACTGAGGAGCTAATACTCACTGAACCTGAAGCTGAACAACCCGAATGCTCCAAGAATGTAGAGTATGATGAAGAAATGGATGAACTTGAAAGAGACATTGATAATTTCCCTCAAGAGGATGAAGAATATGTAAGGAGGCGGATTGAGAAAGGCAAGGCAAAAGTTAATGTAGAAGAGCCTGCTAAGGCATATCCTGGAGATGATGATATTGCCAATGCTGAAGCCCTAAGAGAACAGGAAAATATCTTGAGAGAAACAAGAGATAGGGAAATATTGGCCCAATCCATGACTCCTGAAGAGATTGCAGAACAGGGGGTCTTGATCAACCAAGCTAAGCTTGCAAAAGAAATAAGTGATGATGTGGCTGATCAAGAAGCAATTGAGACCTTGATTATGATGAATAGAGATGAGGAAGTTGACAACTCCCTAGCTATGGTGGTCAGTAAGTTTCAATCTCAAAGTCAACAACCAGAAACTGCTAAACCTACCAACTTGAATACAAGTCTGATCATTGAAGAAGAAATTGGTGAGTCCATTGCTTCAATGGCTGCCAAGAAATGGACTGAACAGGTAAAAGAAGATCTGAAGAAGAATCCCACTGACAGTTGGTCAGAAAGGGTAAATGTGCCTGAGCCTTATGAAACACTCAATCAGAAAAGAGAAAGGCTTTCTAAACTAAAAGAAGAATTTGCTGAGAAAGTCAACAGATTTGCCAAAATTTATATGAGAAGAAAGAGGGCAGCTGAGCAAACTGAACAAGAAAGATCTGCTAAAAAAGGAAAGTGGGATGATAAAAACCAGTATTTTGTTGAAACACCAGATGATGAAGCAAGTCCCATAAGGGCAATTCCTTTACAGACTTTAAGGCCAGATGAACATTTACAGGGAGTGCCAAATGTACCAATTCCTGAGAACCCACCTTCTGATGAACCACAGATTGATGCAATGAATGATCTAACTGAAGATGAGGATGAGTCTGAAGATTCTGATAATAATGATGATGACCCTGAGAATGATCAGGCAATGAATGTCAAAGCTGCTAATGTTGTGTCCCCTCAAGTCACAATGACTGAGGAACATAGGGCAAACATTGAGCTGAGTGTTCTGGAAGCTAAAAAGAAAAATCCATTGGTTGTAAAGCTGAGAAAGCATGGGATAAATTTTGAATCTTTGACTAATCTTGATGATGATCAGTTGCAAAGAAGACTTGATAAAGAAAGTGATGCCTTGAAGAGAAAGATGGAGGAAAAGAATAGAGATGCCCAGAAATACAGAGATTATCTCAGAAGGCATGACTATTCAGAAAAAGATCTATCTCACTTCACCTTTGACAAACTCCAAGATCTTTACAACAGTGAAAGGGAGAAGGTGATTGAAAAATGTGTAAAAGAGAATGAAAAGCTTGAGAAGATTGAGGAGTTGAAGAAAAAGTTTGGAGGCATGTGTGGTTATTTACTCCAGAGAGGTATGAAGCCTGAGATTGTTGAACATTTATCCAGAGAATCAGTGTTGGACCAATACAACAAACTGAAAAGAAAAGAAAAACTGAAAAGGGTCCAAGCTGAGAACTCTACCAAACAGGCTGAAGCAACTTATGAACCCCAAGCTAAAAGAAGAAGAATTCAAACTCTAAGGGAGAAGGAAAAAGAAGAAGACAGATCAGCTGAAACCTCTGCTCCTCCATATGCGAAACCTGAACCTGATGATGAACCATTTGTTCCATGGGAAAATGAAGAAATGATAAATATACTGAGGAACATAATGATCAACCAAAGGGGAATGAGTGAAGCAGACTTCAATGTCTTGGAAAAGGAGGATTTGAAATACCTCTTTTATATTAAAAAGAATGAATGGGAAAAAGCCCTAAGGGAAGGAGAGAACCCAAGATACTATGCTGATGGTAGGTTTGTACCTGCTGGATTGGCAAGAACTCCTGGCATGGATAAAATGTTAAAAGAACTTAAAGCAGTAGGACACAATGTTGTTGAACTTGCCAATCTACCAACAGAGATGGTTGAGGCAGTATACATTAATGTCTTTAACTTGAGGCCTAGCAAACCAAAGAAGTCCATTCCCTTCAGGCCTCCTATTTCAAGAAGATTTCCAAGAGGAGGAAGAGATCAAGGAGGAAGAGGTGAATCAAGCAGTTCAGCACAACAAAGAACAAGACCACAATCTAATGTGGACCTACCAAGAGAACTGTACTTTGATTCTGTTACTGGTGCATTAAAGGTGATTATGGAGAGTAGACAATTGAGAGAAATTGTTGTGAGAAGTGACTTCCGTGAATTCAATGAAGAACAATTGAGAAGGATGGCCACTCTCAGATTGTATGATTACAGAAACAGAAGCAGATTGGCAGGTAGACAGATGAATGATCTGTCGAAATTTTTGTGGGAAGAAGCTAACAAAGGGTTCAAGTTCCTAAAAGAAAAGAGAAATTGGAGAACAACCCAAACTCACAAGTCAAGAAGGACTGCAAAGCTAAAAAGAATGGACATAGCTGAGAGAGACTTTCAGATGACTTTCAGAGATGAGAATCCATTATTCAACATGAATACTTGTATAAGTATAGGAAGAAGAATGAGACGCCCCAACTACACAGTACAGAAGAATGGCATTATAACTGAAATTGAATACAAGGAAGATGATGATCATTTTGTACTGAGAAACTCTGATGGAAAAATATTGGGGATCATTAAGAAAGATGAAGACTTGACATGCCTGCACAATGAAGACTTGATGGATATAAGGGATTTGGCTATACCAGAAAGTCACACTCACTACCAAGCCCTTAATATCTTCAAAATGAAAGCTGCTTCAGAGATAATCAATCGAAAACAAGCCATTCATAATGCAAGAAAGAGACAAGATCAATAGAATAGGCTTTGTTTTGTAATGTCTTCGGACAACTTTCTGATTATGTAATTTGCTTATGTTATTTGAATATGTAATTTTGATTTTTGATTTGATGTGTATTTTTGCTAAGTGTAAGTAACCATAGAAATGTTTTGGGTCAGCTGAGGTGTTCCAATCTAGGGGGAGATTGTTGAGTCAAACAATTGACCTAAGGGGGAGATTGTTGAGTCAAAGATTTGACCAGAATGAAGTATATAGAAGATTGGAATCTTCTCAACTCCTCATAATTCGCTAAGTATGGATCCAGGCACACCTTAGACATCCGAGCAAGGTTTTACTTAGCCGGGTATGATATTTTGTCTATCGGGCAAGGTTTACTTCAAGAAGTCTTCTTTAGTGGATATCCGAGCAGGGTTTGCAAATTAGTGCATTGTCGGGCAAGGTTCACTAGTTTATGTAAATCCGGGCAAGGTTCACTTTGTCAAGCAAGTCTGTTCTTCAAAGCCAAGTAAAGTTCACTCCCGAGTAAGCTTTTGGGCTAACCAAGCTCATGAAGCCAAGTGATTGGAAGACCGAGCAAGGTATTCATTAATAATAGTGGTCCGAACATGCTTGATGATTGAAATGAATATCTTTAAGTAATATCAAGCAAGATTCAACTCAAGCAAAGGAATAGTACTCTCGAGTACACTTATGCTAATAAGTTATTTTAGAGCAAAGAGTTGAAATGGATCATTGAAGAACAAGGTTGCTCGTAAGAGTTTGTCGGGCAAAGTCAAGAAGATTGAAGTCTACCCGGTGAGTATTTTACTTGGTAAAATACTCTTCAAGCAAAGTCTACCCGGAAACTGATCCCAAGCATACTTCTATGTTACCAAGTCCTGAAGGATGGCAAAGTACACAGCGTACTCGGAAAATGAAGACTTATGAAAAGCCTACCCTGAAGGCTTGTTTTACACTTAGTTTATTTTGAATACGTAATTTGAATATGTACGTTGTATTTAAGGTTTCTAGAAGGAATGACAGTTATCCTAGGTTGGCATGCCTATAAATAGAATGTTTAGGGCAAGCCGCCAGAGGAAGGGGACAGATACACACGAGACACGATATTCACGGATAAGAATAGACAGACACATTTATTGAGAGAGAATGTCGTGTGACGGCTGTCCTAGGATTCCTAAAACCCTAAATCGATTATCCACTTTGTATGATGAAAATTATATAGATGGAAATCTTTTGAGTGAATCTTGTTTGTGTTATCTATCATTGAATACTTATTAAGCAAACGTATGTCACGAAAACCGACACGAAAACGTTAAAATTCGCAATTTAAGAAAATAATAACTAAAATGATATATAAAGTATTTTTGTAAAAGAACTTATAAAACTTAATTATTTTCATATAAAAGTGTTTCCAAAAACTTAAAATATAAAGTTTCACACAATAAGTTAATCGGTTCGCCGTTAAACACGAAACTGGCAAAACCGACCAAAAGTGACAAAAACAATACTATAATCATAACAAGAATGAAACTTATAATTTTAAAATATTTCGCAACCAAACTATATTTTTATAGAAACAAATAATATTAAAATATATTTGCTAGTTATATGTTAAATAGGATAAATATTAATTAATGTTACTTGTTTATTTATCTTTTAATTGTTAAGTAAATAAGGAAGTATAAAATAGGAGTTTTATATGATTGTATGCTTGTGTGATAACATAGATTTAGACTTAATAAAGTTACCAACCGGTCATTGTAAACCCGAAATATTATAAACAACTTAAAGTATATATTTAATGAAAATATACTAAGTAATTATAGGACACGAGCCATGTTGGACAATCTCTTAACAAGCTACAAATCGTGAGTTTCTCATAAATCCCCACTTTTTGGGTTTATAACTGTTTTGAGGGGGAAGACATGTTACTTAAATATCATTTTAATTTACAAATATATTAAATGGAACGGGTTAAATTAAATTAGCGTAAATTACTAAGGTGAGGAAACAATCGTCTAAACAATAATATGAACGCGAAGGTGAGGAAACAACCGCCTGGTCGTTATAATCGTTAACCTTTGGTCTAGGGCGTAAAAATATTGATAGATCTACCGGGGTGACGCCCTGCCCGCTGACCAGTCGCTCTGGTTAAATGTTGGGGGCAAATATTTTGAGTTTGATATGTGTCGGGTTATAGGTTTAATTCCTTTACATGTTGTCATATTTATTGCAAACTTATGACTAATATAATTGTTAATGTAAATAGAATGTTGATGTCGAATCTCTGGATAAAGTTTGATTTATGGATTACCTTCGTAAGTGTACGAAGAGGATTATTTAACAAATGGTTTCAAAATATGGTTTTGAAATTTGAGAACTCACCAACCTTTGTGTTGAGTTTTAACATGTCTTTTAACTAAATGAAATAGTGGAAGCTTCGTGGAGGGTGTGGGAAAAAAATGACGTGTGTGTTTGAATGGAAATCGTTGACTTTTCTAAGTTTGGACTTGTATTTGAATAAAATCGTATAATATGACACGTCTGAAAAGTCTTATGGTTGAATAAAGTCTAACTTATGTATTATTTGTAAATTTGATTATGATAGGCTAAAACAGCGTCTGTCACCACGCGAAATTACTTGGTCAATGTCTTTCGTTGTTTAATTAAGATTTTTGGGGTGTGACATGCTTAATTCTTGGGTTCTTGGCTAGTCCTGCATAATTTTAGGGAGTACCTTAACGATTATAAAAGAGTAACCCATAAGTGCTTGCTTTAATCATGTCTTGCAGGTCGGGAAATGGGATCACTCCCATGATGAGTCCATGACAAGATAAAACTAGTCACTCATATCAATAAACGAGAATGATTGGTTTTGAGAACGGCATATGTACTTCAGTAGATGACCCATGATTGCATCTCGAAAGGCGATGTGGTCTAAATTATACTTATTATTATATAAATATTTCCTATACTTTTAAATAATTTGAGCTAGGTTTTATTGAATATTTTTCTTAGTTGGCTCATATGTGGATTTTTAAGATTTTAATAAATAATGAGCGAATAGTCAAATACTATTGTTATTACCCACCTTTATTTATTATTGTTAAAACATTTAACTGAGTTGTTAAAAGAGTCACATTTCTTTAACAATAAAAATGATCATCATTCTATTTGAATTGAGAAAGTGCAACACAAATAACAAAGTTATTTTTTTTACAGTTACGTTAAAGAAGGAATTGTGGGCTCAACAATTGAAGAGGACTCCTGCAATAACAAATGTGGCATTGGGCTTAACAGGCCAATAGTGCTAAAAAGAAAGAATACTTGGGCCGTAAGAAGGAAAGAAATAAGGAATGTAAGTCGGTTAGATAATAAACTTGGACAAGAAGATTGTTATTAATTTCTGAAGAGGCCAACATATTATTATTATTATATAAAGAGGCAGATGACAATTGGAGAGGGCCCCCCATAATTGGACAGAAGGTTTAACGATTTGAAATAAAAGAACGGTTCGACGGACTCAAGGGAGCAAGAGAGAAAACCTTTTGGTTCAAGCTAGATCGTTTGGGTTTAACACCTACCCAACCAAGCATCATCATTATTCGGTTTGAATATATTATTTTTAATCATGAGCTTGGTTGTTGGACTTAATTATTTTTGTTTCTTTGATTTTAAGATGCTAGGCTAAACTTATTAGAATGCTTAGGCTTGTGATGAACCATTGTTTAAAGTTTTATTTTATTTGGAATTTGCTTTTCGTTATGGCTTTTTGATTCAGTAAATTGTTTGGTTTATTTGATTGATGCGTATGTGTACTTGGTTTTGGTTGTTCTAGTTTTATCATTCCACAAAATTCTTGGTGATTGTTTCATATGATAGGATTTTGTTAGGTCATTTACTGTGTGTTTTTTACTAGTTTATGATTGAATTCGAATAAGATCATAGGAATAATATTATTAGTCAAACGAATAAAAGTGTGCTGCTAACCTATGTAAGGTGATAGGTTATTGCTAGATCTTTGTTGATTGAGATTGATAGATTTAGTCCTTCGTAAGGAGTCCGTCTAGGTTTAATTAATTAATATTGTCTAGCGAGTCAATTAAGTTCGTCAAATTACCTTTGACATCCGCGCTGTAAGGTAGGATTTCACTATAAAGGTACTCTATCATAATTAATTAGATAACCGTAAGGAAGTCTAATATTAAAACTGGTGTTTTTAAGAACTTAATAAAAACTCATAGGAGTCTTCTTGAAGGGTCAGGGGTCCTGTTCGGGTTTTCATTTAAGTGTCTATTTTACGATCCCAGTTTCATAATAAGCATTTTCTGAATAATTGATAACTATAACTTTAGGGATTCTAGCCTATGTGGTTTTTCACCCATCATCTGAGTCAGTCAAATTTAATTCTCTAGTGTTTTATTAATTGTCTTTTCTTAATTAGTTAAAATTATTTTAAACCCCCCCTGTAATAATATAAAATAAATAGTCGTGTCTGTTAGTTGAGTCTAATTAGTTAATTTACGTAATCTAAAGAGTCTGTGGGTTCGATATCCGGACTTACTTAGCTGTACTAGAGTCGACCGGTTCACTTGCCGGTTAGTAGTTTTAGTTAAGTTAAGAGTCTAGAATTATTACTTAGTGTCTAGATAAGCGTGTTTTTATATAACTACTTTGAACACATTAAAAGGCAACATATTCCGCTCCATAATAAATGAACCATGTTAGATTGGATGATAGTTTTGAGTTTCATTGAAGCATGGATGAACATTTGTTTGATTTAACATAAGTTGTACTTAGGATTTGAGTTTGGCCAAAATAGTGTTAGGGCGTATTCGTTTCATATAATGGAATTAAATTGGAATTGAAATTTGCATAGGATTTTGAATTTGAAAGAATTGGATTTGGAATCTGAACATTTCAATAGGAATTGGAATTGGAAGGAATTGGAATCCAATTCCATTCTTTATGTGTTCGTTTGACAAATGAATTGGAATCTATCACCACAAATGAATTAAAATTGATTTTTTTAACCTTAACAGAGAAAACATTTTAGTTTTTTTTTTCTTTTTTTGTCTTTTATTTATATTTTGCGTTATGATTTTTTTATTATTTTTTTTTTAATTTTCTTTATGGGTTTTCTATTGAGATAAAAAAAATCCCTCAAAAAAATAATAAAAAATTAATAACTCAAAATATAAATTAAAAACAAAAAAAACTAAAATGTTATATTTGTTGTCCTCGTTCAAAAAAGAAAACAACTCGAGATAAGATTCCAATGAATTGCCTGAATTCCCTCACATTTTAGAAGGATTTGGAATTCCTTTATTTAAAGGAATTTGAAGAAATTGAATTCCAATTTCAATTCTATTTTTTTGAACTGAACACACCAAAATGGAATTAAGATTTCAATTTCAACGAAACGAACACGCCATATCATGGGATTTTAATTCCAATTCCTTTGATTTCCTATGAATTCTGTGAAACGAACATGTCATTATAGATGATGGCATTCATATCATGTAAGGTTTCTTTTGTTGTAACAAAGCATTTTGTTATCTTCGGAACATATGTTTTATGCGTATCATGTAATGCTTTATAGTGGTGTGTGTAAAGATGTTGTGATGATTCCATATAAAAAATATTGAAAAGAGATTCATTTTGTTTATGGCTTAATATGTAGGATTTTGGATAAGTTTGTGAGGTGAACAAAAAATGTTATTTATTTTAGTGACGTGTTGATGTTTAGTGGATAATAAGATCCATTTTAAATTTACAATGGGCCCGGTTCAGTTTAACAAGGTGAAAGGCTTTGAAACGGATCAGACGACTTTGGCCGTTGGGTGGTTAAGGAGATGGTTTAAGCTAAATCTTTTTCTTAGTATTTGTGTTAGTTGTAACTTGTAAGATTCAAATTCAAGATCTTTATTTTAGAAAGATGTTGGTGCTATATTTTAGGATGTTTAAATAAATTTTACAACTCATTATACAAAATTTTTGTTTACAAGATGTGAATTTGAAACCCTTAATATACATTATTCGTTTGACATTGAATATCAAAACGCCTTTATTGTTCTATTGCTTGTGTGATCCTGCTATTGTTGTGTGATCTTGCCTATATAAATTTTTGAGTCTTAGATTGTTAAGGGTGTTGCTAAACGTACCCCCATCCATACAACTTTTACTAAATACACACCCCTTCAAACTTATCAAATCAATTATCATTTTCCCATAACATTATTTACATACATATTAGTTCCTCCAACATTTTGTTTCACTTAATAGTCTCCACTAAATATATCAAATTAAAAACGATTTTGTTATTGTTAATTATTTTTATTAGTATCATTGTAAATATTATTAATATTTTTAATAATATCAATATTAGTATCAGTCTTTAACACACACACACACACACATTTATATATTGTTTATAAATATAATTGTTCGTCGATAGTGATAATAACAATAATAAATATTACAATAATAAATATTAGTATCAGTCTTTAACACACACACATTTATATATTGTTTATAAATATAATTGTTCGTCGATAGTGATAATAACAATAATAAATATTATAATGATCAAAGACAATAAACACAAAAATAGAGAAACATAAAAATAAATAAAAAATAAAATATTATAGAAATAAAAAAATAAAAATAATACTTTTATAGAGACCATATAATTTAAAAAATATTAAAGAATAATATATGTAAAATAAAATTGTTGAAGAAAGTCAAAGTTTAGAAGATGAGATATAACAAGTAGGGACCTATATTTTGCCTAACCAATTATTAACTGTTCACACAATTTGAAATCATAAAATGATGCTTTTTTCTTCCCCCTGATATACATTTAACTCATAAATTATATAATAATACAACTGAAAGATATTTTATTTGACAGTGCCACCGGTATCCGAGTGCGTATTCATGAGACGGGATATCAATCATCTATACTAATTTGACACTCTAGGCCCAAGAACATCATCAAAGAGGAAACACACCCCTATAGGAAAACCCCTTGCATTACCAAGAACAGTTTGCTTACTAGAAAACCTTTGGTAAAACCAAGCTTTTGAAGCCAAGTACTTGGAAGATCTAGCAAGGTATTCATTAATAAACAGTGGTCCGAGCATGCTTGATGGAATTTAATGAATTATCTAAGGACCCATTGGGCAAGGTTCAACTCCAGGCAAGCTTCAGTGTTACCAAGCACACATTGTTTTGCTAATAAGTTATTCTCATAGCAAAGAGTTGAATGGACCTCAGAAGAACAAGTTTGCTTGTAGGACCGAATCGAGCAAAGTTTGCTATGGTCAAGAAGATTGAAGTATTTTCTCAGGTGAGTTATTTTCTAGCAAAGTTTGCTAGGTGAGTTATTTTCTCAGGAAAATACTCTAAGTAAAGTCTACCCGGAGAACTGTTCCCGAGCACACTTCAAGGTTACCAGGTCTACTTGTAAAAGACAAAATGGCACAAAGCCTACTCGGAGAAGACTAGTGTTACATAGTCTACCCGAAAGACCTGTTTTTACACTTAGTATAGTTTTGAATATGTAATTTGATTATATACCAACCATTAGGGTTTCTAGAAGGAATGACAGCTGTCAGGAGGTGGCAGGCCTATAAAAGGAATATTTTAGTGCACCCCTTCAAGAGACGGACGGACGATTTGCCACTTACACTTTTCAGACCTAATCGAATATTCCTGATTAAGTGTGACGGCTATCCTAGGTAATTACTGAAAATACATTCCTTACAAGAAACCCTAATCGATTAACATTTGTATGAATCAGTTTACATAAAAGAAAATCTTTTTAGTTATTGTTCGTGTATGTTACTTTTATTAATCTCTTTAGCAACAAACTTGTTTGTTTCTGATTCCACCGTTAACAAACAAGAATCTTTCCTTATTTAGCAATCTGTCATTAACCCTCTTGTTGACACATTTAATGTGTGGGTCATGACATTGTTGTGAGTATTGAGTGACTAATCGGGACCGACAAGTGGTATCAGAGCTAGTTGATTGCTGATTTGGGTAAAGATTTTGTTGCTGATTGAAGATCTGAAGAAGAACAATGACGTAAGCAGAACACTATTTCATTGAAGAGTGACGTCAGCTGCTCTATTCTTTATTTCCGTCCAGATCTACAAACATCCGGTGTTTTCTTTTCCTTATTTTAGTTAAAGTTTACATCTTTATTACTATTTCGTGCTCTAATCGAACCAGATATATCAGATCTGAAGATTTGATTCTCAGATCTGATTGTTTTCAAAATCTAATTTTGTACTGGTTTGGTCTTGGTTAAAAAAAGCCTCATAGTAATCCTCGCTCATGTTATCCTTGGGTAAGGGAATTCCAGCCTTCTTTACTTCACGTATATAGCTATTCATCATCTTCTTGAAAGACATCTAATAGGTTGGGTGGTTTAGAGTGAGAAGGAAAAGAAAAGGTTACCAACATATCTTATCCCTGTTCGAATAAAACAAGTAGTAAAATAGCCACGTTATCATAAGTTCACAAACCTTAATCATTAGCCTTACGCTATTGAAACAAATGATATGATACACATGTATAAATATGTGTGTGTGGCAATTTTTATATATCCGTCCGTGTCGTACAAGGGTGTTAGTTAAACTAAAAACTAATATTGCTTTTTATTGTGAACTGAGTTAAGGATTTCTTTGTATCAACTATCAGGACCACATATTCACATGGTAACTAAATTTTATTAAACACAAACTTTAGTGCTCTAAAATCAAAACCTCAAAATATTTATATTTGCTGCAATCTAACGTGAAATAAAATCACCATGCTACGTCACACCACACCCCAATACCAACACCACACCTCACCTCAACACACCACACCACACCAACACCACACCAACACCCACAAGGCCACAATAGTAAATCATCACATTTTATTACTTATGATAATTGATTTTTACTCAACAATAAATAGTATATATGAAACTAGGAGACTGTTTCTAAACAGACAAAAATAACCTTAAAGTAGAAAATTCTGAATTCTTAATCCACTCTCTTTGCTTGGGTGTAAACCCAGAGAAGAAAATTCAATGCAAACTCAGAGAAAATACGCATGTGAAAGAATTGTCAAACACCACCCTTATTCAACCTTCAACTAATAATGATTTTTACTTATGATAATTATGATAATTGATTTTTATTATCAATAGCACAACATAGCCATTGACAAGTATGAAAAAAATATATAAAAATAAAACATTCAAACCAGAGCATGAGAAAACTTTCAAATGACATATTTAACCCTACAGGTCATTCAAAGTGTATATTTTCTCAGGTGTGTGCATGTTTGGAACCAACACAAGAAATTCATCGACATATTCTTTGCAATTAAGTGGAAAAGGCATGGCTGTCATAAATCTATATATAGAACTTTTAAGAACAAACCAAAATAACAGAAACATATTGTCTTGAAAGATACATACTTCAATTGAATTTGTGAGATCAAAATGGAGGTAAACGTGGTCTTGGCTCCATTGATCCTGAAGCTGCAAGATACACTGAACGAAGAATCAATAGCCAAAAACAAACTATTGAAAAGTCAACTGAAGCGGGCCCAGAAGTCTTAGACGAATTCGACAAGTCCCAGAAGTCAAGGGACTATCTTTGTCTCCTTTATGAGGCTGAGGATGAAATAGAGAAATTCACCTTTCGAGTTGCCCGCCAGAGGAAAAGATTCGGTTTCTCAATGAAACAAACATTCTTGTTCAATAAGCTCAACTCTTGTCGGATGCTAATCCGAAAATTAAACAGCCTCACAACCAACATTTATTATTTTACTGAAAATCATAAGCCTGTTGCTACCCCAAGAATAGCTTCATCTTCAACTGTTTGTCCAATCCCAATAATCCCTAGTCCCAAACGAGGGTCTTTGACTCGATCATTCACCACAATCACACGTATTCATCCACAAAAGAAGGAACTGACATTCAGCTTTTCTTACAATAATAATAATAATAATAATAATAATAATAATGTTTTACCACATGTTAATGACAATCATTGTTCTAATGAAGCTGTTGCTAAACGTTATGACGACCTCCACACCGACTTAAAATCTTGTTTGTTATACTCATCTCTTTTCCCAAAAGATTTCAGCATTCCAGTAAGGAGGTTACTCAGGCTATGGCTAGCCGAGGGGTTTGTGGAGAGAAAACCGTCTCGTGAGGATATTGCACAAAAACATTTTGAAGATTTGGTGGATCAGGGTATGATTCAAATAACCAAATTAAGATCTGACAACAGCCCGAAACAATGTTGTTTAGTTCCTGTTTTCCACGACTACCTGTCGCCAAAAGCCAAGGAAATAGGCATGTTTTCCATCCACCACAATCCAGAACATATTGTTAGTGTTGCAGATTGCTTTGGTGTACGAAGGATGATTCACCAAACGGGACCTGAAACAGGGGTTCTTACCAACAGCAACAGCATGCGCAGATATAAATTTAATCCCTCTCTTTTAAGGTCTTATGTGTCGTTTAACTGCCCACGTAAGGACATGCCTGCAAAAGAAGTAGGCCCGATTTTGGTTAGAGTCATTAACAGTGGCTTTAGATTATTACAGGTGCTTGATCTAGAGGGTGTTTACAGACCTACTCTGCCGAATAAGCTTGACCACTTATATCTTCTCAAGTATCTGGGATTAAGGCGGACATACTTGGATATTCTCCCTGAGTCAGTGGGAAAATTGCGTTATCTAGAAACCCTAGACTTGAAGCACACCAATATAAGCAGTCTGCCAGACTCCATTTGGAAGCTTAAACGCCTTCGGCATCTCAATCTGAACGATATTCGTCTCACCATGCCACCTAGCAGTTCCTCGACTCTTGTAACCCTCTGGGGGTTGGTTCTAGACGACAAGATATCAGTAAATGAACTTGAAGGTTTGACAACACTGCTTAATCTTCGAGAATTAGGTATTAAGTTCCAATTAAGCATAGCAAGCCAAAGTGTCTTACTTGACTGGATCAAGAAGCTGACCGATCTTCAGTCTTTGAGGTTGTTTTCTTTAAATAGGCCAGGTCAGGCTTCGACGCTAGTTTTGAAAACACTAGCGACCTTAAACAAACTTTCAAATCTCAATCTGTATGGTAATCTAGAAAGATTGCCGGCTGCAAGTGAATTCCCGCCAACGGTTAAGGTCCTGACATTGTCAATCTCTCTGCTGAACGAAGATCCGATGGAGACGTTAGGACAGCTGCCTTGTTTGACGGTGTTGAGGCTGTTGGGTGATTCCTTCACGGGTAAACGAATGGTTTGTGTCAGAGGAGGGTTTAGGAAACTGGAGGTGTTGAAGATGTGGAAGCTGCAGGAGTTGGAGGCATGGGAAGTGGAGGAAGAAGCAATGGAGGGATTGAAAGAATTAGATATTCGATGCTGCCAAAAGCTGAAGAGCATCCCTTGTAGACTACTCATAAAACGAAGGCGCCTGGAGATAGTAAAATTGACGGATATGGCCGATGAGTTTGTAGACCGGATCGCAAAGAGAATATCCACAGACACTACTCTCCTAAAGAATTAGTCATCCAAACTGCAGAAACGAGTAAAAGATGATATTCTTCATCAGGATTCTTTTATTATTTATTTGTTGTTATTATGTAGCATAAGCAGTGTATCATAGATTTTATCAGTAGAGACAAATAAATTGTTGTTATTAGCAGTCATTTGAAAGGAATGTAAACAAGTAGATAAATGCTTAATTGTTTATTAGGAAAATCTTCTAAAGGGATGGATACATGGCATTCCAGCAAGTAACATTTGGCATCAAGGTATCTACTTCAGAAATACACTTGTGGCAGCAAACCCTAAGTTTTGGGGATGCACAAATTAATAATCCTTCAAATTCATTAGTGTTGAAATGCAATTGTAGAACTGAAATTCGGCGTCAAAAGGCAAAGAGTGTTTTCATGGCAGCGAAACCGGCCACCGGAAAATGCAAAGATCATTACAAAGCTTCACCCAGACCGCCCCTCTCCAGGTCATTATTACAAATGTAAAAAATTTAAAAATTAATAATAATAATAATAATAATAATAATAATAAGGGAATATTGGATTAAAATAATCCAAACTATTAACTATTGGCCAACAATAATCCCAATGTGACTATTGACAATCCCAACCTATGCAGTTAATGCCGAAAAATAGTGGATATCGGTCGATGACCGATATCTGAGATATCGGTTATTGCGGTGGGATAGCGGTATATATATATATACATATATATATAGGGTAGGGTTAATGTAAAAAACAATAATTTTGTGAGAAGCATAAGAAGAGATCTAGACTCTTGGATCTAGAATCTAGCGGTTAAGATTAGTAGTTTCTGAAAACCGTATAGTTTCCTATTTACATGGTATAGTTTCCTATTTAGATGGTTTGCTTTATTTTAAAGCATTCTCACACTTCTCACAAAACAATTGTTTTTTATTTGAACTCTCTTCTATATATATATATATATATATATATATATATATATATATATATAAAACACTAAAAGTTATATAATAATACTTAAGTCTTAATACAATAATACCAAAATCATAAAAGTCATAGCATCAGCAGCGCTGGAGGTGGAGAAAGAAACAAGATCTGATGTATCGGTCTAACGTTCAATAATATACTGATTTAGGTTAAAATAAGATGGAATTGGGCTATGAGTTAATAAGGTAAACGATTTGGGCCCAAAATTCTAGCAAACTTGGGTCAATAATATTGGGCCGATAAACTCAGTGAGTAAACCGATATATCGGTTGTTAAATATCGTCAAAATAGCGGTAAATAGCGCCGCAAATAGCGGTTCCGCTATTTTGACCGCTATTATACCGCCGGGCCGCTATCCGCTATAGCGCCGCAATTAACTGCATAGATCCCAACTATTAGTTTTATTACTAATAATAATCCAAGACTAACCGGAAGTTAACTTCGTTAATTTATGATGACATGTCGTGTGATGTGGTAATTACGTGGTGGTGACTTGGATTTTTTTCTTTATTTTATTTGGATATAATTTTGAAAATACAAAATCGGTCCCTCTAAAATGTTTATATTTCATTTTTGTTCTATAACTTATATTTATTGTTTTTTATATGAAATGTGTATTATATTATATTATATATGTTTGTATCAAAGACTCCTCTTCTCCGGCCAGTAACCGCTGCCGCTGCCATATCCGGCCGGTAACCACTAACACCAAATCCGATCGGTAACCACCTTCTCCTCCCCCTCTCTCATCACCCCCGCCTGAACCCTCGCATCTCCTACCGCCATCATCTAGATTTGAAACCCTATGCATCACTTTTGTCAGATCTGCTGGTCGTCGTCACTGCCAAGAATGAGATCTGAAACCGATTTCAAGCGGTGGTTGAGTGCTGGCGTACTTGGCAGCCACTGATAAAGATGGTCTCGTAAATTTATTTCTTCCGGCGTGGAAACTTGTTGAGAAACGGTAATCGATCACTGGAAACAAGATAAATAAGTATTATCTTCCAGAGGGTCATCCAAGAATTTTAGGTTCAGGTAGGTTGGCAGGGGTGATGAGAGACGGGGAGAGGATGGTGGTTTACGACCGGATATGACGGTGGTTACCAATCAGATTTGGTGTTAGTGGTTACCGGCCGGATATGGCGGCGGCGGTTACTGGCCGGAGAAGAGGAGTGTTCTAGTTGCTGATGAATGATGATACAAACATATATACATATATAATATTAAGACTAGACGGGTGCCCTGCGCGATGCGACGGGAAACAAAAATTATAGTAATCATGTAACAATTGTGGATGTTCAAGGTTCGTTTGAATCCTTGAAAACGTTTGAACCAATCATCACTTTTGGTCAGTCGGTTTCCGAATGTTCAAACCATAGCAAAGGATTTGGTTTATGGTTTATACAGAAAATTGACCATATAAAACCGGATCAGACGGTAAATTTATTATTGAAGTTCAATAAGTGAAACCAAACCATTAGTAACGATTCAGTTTAAAGTTTCAAGGGTTCAGTTTCGGTTCTTGATAAAAAAAATCAAACCAACGGTTTGGCTCATGGTATAACTTTGAAACCGTTAAACCAAATTGTGAATACTCATTCGTAATATGTTAATTTTTTTTATTTGAAAAATTATAGCTAAACCATACCCAAATTAAAGACAATAAAATCCTCATTTTAATGGTGCATTTTTTATAAAAAAATATTAACGTATGAAAAAGTTATGGTCGTTATAAAATCTTTGGTGGGAAGTTATATACAATTAAAATTAAAAAAATGTATGTGTAAAGATAAAGGTCCAAATAGTAATTATTTCTTAAAATTTACAAAAGTTGAGTAAAGTTAAGGGAGTTATATTGTAACTGTTTCAAGACATATATTGTAGTGGACAAGTTTGTCCTTATGTTGCATGCTGTATAAGATGTACATTAATCATTAAAAAATGTAAATTACTTAAAATTGGATGTCTTAATTTACCCTTGTTTGGTGTATTATATATAGTATAGATTAGGTTCATTTCAGAAGTGTTTCCAAATGCGAGAAGTGTGAGAAGTCATTACAACCAATCATAAATTTTCTGTTATTTATGATTTATTTTAATAGAAATGGGTATTTTAGTACAAAGCTTTTTTTTCATATATGACAAGTAACTTATGTGTGGGATAAGTTACATTTTTTTTGTTTTCAATATAAATCTATATCTATATATACTATTAAAACAATTAAGTTTTATTGAACAAACTCTCTTGTTTCTATATATAACAATCACTTTAATGATTTTCTTAACAATTAAATAATTTAAAATTAATTAAATTAATCAATAACCCACAATTAATTCACATACTAAGTTATTTAAATCATCTATAAAATAATTTTTAGCTAAAACCGACAATTTAATATTCAAATTTAAATTTCAAACTTAAAGCGAAACTAATACAATGAATGCTCAATTTTAATGTTCAAATTTAGACCAAAACTGACAATATAATTAATTTATATCCTTACTAAATGTATTTACTCTAAATTTAAATCATTTATAAATAAAAATCGTGTAATAACTATTGTCAAACCCATCAGATATTAGATGTCCAATTTTTAAAATTTCAAATTTTCACTACTTATTTGACCTCATCTTATACTTCGAAAACCATTTCAACAATCATTTCTATAAATTCGGTATTCCATATTCATTTGTTATATCATCCTTTTTACTCTTTTGAAGCTGTTATAACTTATAACTACTATTCAAATTTCTATCGTTTGTTATTGTTTGTAAGTGAAATTCACATAATAATTTAATTATGTTGTCCTTATTTGGTCTTTTGATTGTTATGCAGGCAGGTTAGCTTGGGAATTGGATGTATGCAAACTGGTTAGGTGAATAATTCATGCTAAAGTTTCCGTATTGTCGGTTTTACATAAATATATTTCTTTTGTTCTTATTGTTGGTGTACCTTGAATGAAACTTAATTATTTGAATTGTTGGTATTATTTGCAGTTCATCGTATATGTTGCACACGTCTTGCTGCTACTTAGGTAGGTCAGATCATGAAGTTTGAGGACCATTCAGAGACTAGCTCGAGCCATGGTAGGACCTGGTCACCAAATGCGTGTTCTGATTGATGTAAGATTTCTTGAATTCATATTTATAGTTTTATTTTTATATGTTGAGAGCTCCCTCTATTCATATTTACAGTTTAAGGACCATTTGGAGACTAACTCTAGCCATGGTAGGAGTAGGTCACCAAAGTTGCTCCTTCCAAAATTCAATAGACATGTTGAAGGTTTTGAGATATACGAAAATATTGTTGATTTATTTTCTTATCGAAATGATTATGATAATTATTCCAATTACATCCATTGATAATTCTTACTAATTTTTTTGATAGTTCAGTATATCTAACATTAATTTATTTTTAAAAATTTCAATTTATGGCCGTCCAACTTGGTAGATTGGCTAACTGCATGGAAAAAGTATTTGATGGATAGTAGGTTGATTATGTTTGTTTTAGTCATTACGAATGTATTTTAGTTGTTAATTTTCTATCATTTTTTATTTTATGTAGCTTTAGACTATTCATGTAAATTAATTCATTTTTATATGAATAACAATCTTTATTTTGTGTTTTAAATTTTTTAATCTATCTTGAAAATTTTAACAATTAGTTATTAAACATCCAAAAAAATGTGTTTTTTTATAATAATATTTACAATTATTTATTTATGTTTTTAAAATTCAAAGCTGACTACTATTGCAACAATCTTTTGTAGTTTTTAGTAGTATTCAATCTCAACAAACTTATCATATTTTATTTGACCAAATTTTAATTAGCATAAATGACAAATTTAGCTGGAAATTTTATATAATATTCTTTTGATTATACTCGAAAGTTAATAAGTTTTGTATTAAAAACTCATTAATTTATTTAACCAATTTAATATGTGGTGTATTACTTATTTCAAATTTATATTTAAAAAATCGTAGATATTTACTATAATTGTTTATTTATTTTAAAATATTCATCATCTTTAATTTTAATGATACATTCCAATCATTTATACATTAATTTATTTTTGTTTTTAAGAACCGAATTTGATTACTCTTTTTTGGTTTTAATATTCTTCTATCTCAATAAACTTTACATCTTTTATATTTGATCAATTTTTTAATTAGGAATTATCGATTCGTCTAAATTATTCCGGCCAATTTAAAAAATAAACTAATAAACTAAATAGATAACAAAAACTTTCCCATCTTTTATATTTGACCAATTTTGAATTAGGCACAAATGTCAAGATTAATGTATAAAATTGTAAAACGAATTATCTAATGAATTTATTGTTAAATAAGGTAATGATGCTAAAGTGTTGACAATAATTTCGTGATAATTAAAAAATTAATAGTATATTGTTTAGTTACTGAATTTTTAAGAAAAATGGAAAGTTTTTTATAATAATATTTACATTAATTTATTTATGTTTTTACAAAACCGAAATTGACGACTTTTGCAACAATCTTTTGTAGTTCTTAATAGTATTCAATGTCATCAAACTTTCCATTTTTTTATTTAACCAATTTTTAACTACGCATAAATGTCAAGATTAATGTATACAATTGAAAAAAAAATTATATAATGAAATTGATTTTAAATAAATTAGTTATGTTAAAGAGTTTGAAACATAATTTAATACAGATTGCAGTCAGTTTAATTAAATTTTAATTAGGGAATGACTTCTATGTAATAAAATTAAAATTAATCGGTTTATTTTAATTATCTCTATATTATTTTAATTATACTTAATCAGTGAAATTAGTAGAATAAAACTTTATTGCTTCGATTTAACTTAATACATTTAACTAAAAAGTCTTTGAATCAAAATAAAAAAAAGTTTAATTAAAAAAATAATTTATAATAAAATATACTTTTATTTATTTATTAATGCTTAAATGAAACTCATAATACCTTAAAGCTTTAATTTTATATTTAATCAGGCTGCTATGGTTTATTTTGTTTTTTAGATTGTGAAGCAAAATGACTTTTTTTGTGAAATGCCGAAGAAGTTGATGGTGGACTAATATGATTATAACATGTTCATTTCTTCTTTTGGTTTTTTTTAATTTAGGTGTATAGTAAGTTGTGTACTTTTTATGTATACAAGTTAAATGTTTAATATTTTGGTTACAAACTTATGTTAACTATTTGTGTTGGTCTAAAATGTTAGTTATGAAATTGTATGGTTGTTTATATGTTTTCAACCCATGTCTAACATGGGCTACTATTCTGTAAGTATATTGGTGGGTTAAATACTTTTAAATAAATGAATTTCTGATCATCTATGTCGATTCAATTTAGCCGATACTCTACATATCCAGTAGAGTAAGTTGTATTATTATTGTTTCCTATGTAATATTTTTAATTTCAATGTGTATAATATCTTTATGAACACCAAATATAAATAACCTACAATTGTCACTAAGGTTAATAGTATTTGGTTTTCCAGCATTCTAATTTTTTCTGTTTTATGTATTAAAATCCTTTATTAAGTCAGGAAAATTGAAACTTCATGCTCTATAAAATTTTGTTTTTATATTTATGTTGTTCATCATTTTCATATGCTAACCATATTATATTATATTATAGATTTGTTCAAAATTAAACAAAACGGAATTTTTGGGATCAATCAACTTCTTCCAATAAGAGGAGTAATCCAAACGGTTAGTCATTTTAATATTTTTTTAGTTACTCTTTAAATGTTTTTTAAGAATACATTTTTTTAAACGTGCAGCTTCAACGCCAAGAGAACTACTTATTAACATTTTGAACGGTAACATTTTATTTTAAACGTGTTAATACACTATATTATATTAATATAATTTTTTTATTAACAAAAAGATAGTAAATAAAAATTAATATGTTTTTAACTAAAAATTAGGCACTTGTAACAGAAAATTATAAATGACTTTTAATACATTTATCGTTAATTACATTATACCTTTTTGATAAACAAAGTTTTAATAACATTGAATGTATGTTTACACATTTCTTTTTTCTATTTTCTTTTTTAGAAATGATACGAAACATAATTTTCAGTTATCCAATACTATTTTATTTTCTTAAAAACCAATTAAAATATGTGTTTTAATCCAGATGTGTATACAAATCAATTTATGTTAATTAAAGGCGCAAAAATATTTCTCAATTATTTTTTTCTTATATTTGGTTTACTCAATTTATATTGTTTCCATACTTAGCAACAAAATTCACAAATTTAGTTGTGGTTTATATAAAAAAACAGTTTTTTTGGTTTTTAAGTAAGATCATACCAATTATTATTTTATATTTTAGTTTGAACTAATATTTCATAAACACATTATGCTAAATAAAATCAAAAAGACCGAAATTATTTTGACTCATAGATTGATTCTAAAATTCGGTGTGCCAATAATGTTACTAAGCAATCTGGATCAGAATAACGGTTTGTGTAATGAAACTAAATTGCGAGTAATTAATTTGGGTAGACATTTTGTTGAAGTAAAAGTTATTTCAGGTACTAATACTGGTTATCGTACTTATATAATTCGTTGTGGTCTAACACCTTCAGATAAGAAACTTTCGTTTAAATTGAAGAGAATGTAGTTTTCCAGTTGTAGTCTGTTTTGCAATGAATATTAACAAAAGTCAAGGGTCAATCTCCAGCAAGAGTTGGCATATATCTCAAAGACCCGGTGTTTACACATAGACAACTCTATGTAGCTTTATCAAGAGCGAAGAGTGGTGTTAAAATTCTTATATTAAACAAGGAAGACAAAGTTACAAATAAAGAATAAATATGGTTTATAAGGAAGTGTTTTTTGTAGCTTATAAATTTTACATTTTTAACATTTGATTATGTTTTCAAATATTGTAATTTGAATGTTATTTGGGTTTATCTTTGTGTTTCACAATCATTTGTTTTCATACCAATATCATTTACAACTTTAAGTATGTTGCTGTCCCGAATAACATATAACAACTTATGTTGTCCTTTCAAATAACATGTGTTTGTTCGAAAATATTAATATTTCCACCTGTGTCGTACACGGGTTAATAACCTAGTATTATTATAATATAGCTTGTTTCATTTATCAAAAAATAATTGATCTTTCGAATTCTAATTTATCAATTAATATAACTAAGTTACAAACTAGTTTTTTCTTTAAATTCTTTATTTTTGGTACTTTTAGTTTATGATTAATTTGTTCATTTTAATTTTTCGAACTTAACTAAATTTAGGAAGATTTTCAACTTAATACCGAATTCGTAAAACCACATACACAGTACATAAATGATTATACACACGATAAAATTTACACATATACAATTCAAAATACCACATACACATTATATATATGAACCCACACATGATAAATTTACGCGTACACAATTAGAAATACCACTTACACAGTACATATATGAACTTACATAACTACGTACGATAATATATACATATACACAATTCAAAATACCAGGTACACGACACATATATGGACCTACACACGCTAAAATATACACATATATAATTTGCAATGCAACCTAAACAGTACATATATGAACCTACACACGATATAATTTACACATACACAATTCAAAATACCACACACACTGTAAATATATGAGCATACACACTACAAATAAAAATTTATTATTTTTTATATTAAACTATATATAATAAATAACATGTCATGCTAATAACCTACACTTGAAAAGTTTTCACATACGCATTCGTCGTATCACCTGCATGGTACATATATAAACTTACATAATAATATTTGTATAAAATAATTTCACATATCACATTATTTATGATTTGAAACAAAAGAAAAAACAATATAATGAAGTTATATCGTAATTTACTTTAGTATTTGAAGAAAAAAAAAAGAAAGAAAAATGAAGTCAAACCTTGGTATTAAATTCGGATAAGAATATAATGTTATTTTTAATCAATAAATGATTTATTAGCAAATATTTAGAGAATTCAATGATTGTAAACTTTTTGTTATGTAAGAATAAGACCAAAGTACCCCCTTTTCTATTAAAGCCTTATACTTGAGTTGTATATTTATTACAAGAATGCCATTTGATTATGAGCCATAGATCAAACATAATTAATTATTCAGATTAATTTCTCGCACTTCTCGCTATAAAAACACTTCTCGCATGAACCAACCCCTATAATATCATACACGTTTCATATTAAAAAACAATAAATATAAGTTATAGACCAAAAATGAAATATAAACATTTTAGAGGGACCATTTTTGTACTTTCAAAATTATATCCAAATAAAATAATGAGAAAAAAAATCCAACTCACCGCCACGTAATTACCACATCACACGCCATGTCATCATAAATTAACGAAGTTAACTTCCGGTTAGTCTTGGATTATTATTATTAACAAAACTAATAGTTGGGATTGCCAATAGTCACATTGTTACTTGGGATTATTGTTGGTCAATACTTAATAGTTTGGATTATTGTAATCATTTCCTAATAAAAATTACACACTATTAAAAACATTAAATTAAGGTGTGCATCTGTAAGTGGAGGGTGTGGTAAGGCCATAAGGGTATCCAAAGTACCAGAAACTTCTATCAGCCTCATTTTTACCATATAATTAAATAAATAAGTGTTTTTAATACTATGCAAATAATATAAATTTTACCGTCTATACACTAGAGATAGTAAAAGTTGGTTTTAATCCCCCTGGCCGGAGTTGTGGGTACAGTGGAGTGGATGTAATAACTTATCAAAATCACCGAGATTATGGGTGTAAATTGTGTCTTGTTGGTGACTTAACAGATTGATGGGTTTCAGGTTAGTGGTAGAGGTGCACAAATCAGGTATTAGAAAACCCGGGTTTGAGTATAATCGGGTATTGGAAAATTGGATATAAGCAATACCCAAGTTGGGTTCGGGTTCGGGTATTGGCTTGAAAAACCATACCCTATGTATCAGGTCCAGGTCGAGTATTGAACCGGGTTTTCAATACCCAGGTATTTGAATACCCTATTTCCGGGTATTCAAAAACCTTGTTTTTCAGGTACTTGAATACCTTATCTTCGAGTATTAAAAAAATGTTTTCTACAGCCTAAGTCGACAGGCCTGCTTCATATTTTATCGTAATTCCATTTTTTTACATACAAACTTCAAAGTTCATTCAAACATATATAAACAACTAAACAATGATTTAAAGAAGATAGATATTTATATATTTTTTAATTCAAGATGGCACAAAAATACAGATAGTTCCGGTCCTTCCGGATAAAACCACTAAATCGTCTTCGATGAAGTTGATCGTCTCCACTTAGTCCATCGGTCCTGAGTTTCAATTGTCTTTTCAGAATGTCTTCGACTCGAGCCGCTCGACATGATTTCACATGTTGATTCAAATTGTTTTTGACTCCGACCACAACATAGAACCACAATGAACGCATCGAGCTTTCGTTGGACTGAATGACATTTGGCATAACTCGAAATGAACCCAAATTGGTGACAATCGAGTTGCAGAACTAGATACGGTGCCAACGGAAGATAAAGTCATATATTCAGGTGTTGGGACTTGTGAGTTGTAGAACTAGTATGTCAAAACACAAAAGACAAAAGGTGTTGCTCTAAGTAATTATATATTGTCCCAGAAAAGATACATTGGAGAATTGAAGAACACCTATGGGAAGCCATACAATCAATGGCAAGTGCCACAAATACATATGTGCACAAACATTAATACCCAGTGTATGCAAAAAGCCCGGTTCGAGTATGCAAAAAAATCAGGTTTTGGGTATAACTAGAATCGGGTTTTGTGTTTCGGGTATAACCATAATTGGGTTTCGGGTATAGATCGGGTACGGGTTCGGGTTTCAACATTGAAAGTCATACCCGATCCGTACCCTACGGGTTGGGTTGTGTTCGGGCTCGGGTATTAAAAACCCGGGTTTAAAAAAATCCCATTTCGGGCTTTTTGTACGCCTCTAGTTGACGGGGTGTCAATCATAACAGATGGTGGGTTGACGGGTTAATATTTCTTTGTTATGACCACAAAGACTTTACTTTTTAACAATAATTAACACATTGTTCTCCAAAGCCAGCTTTTAGGGAGAGCGGGGTGGTCGACGGCTCTCGGCCCGACACCCTGTTAGGCCCGAAAAAAAATTTTGAAAAAAAAATTATATGTATTTTTATGAATAACAAGATGTATATTTAATGTTTAAACCCAATTACATAACAACTAACTTGGCTTAGTGGCAAAGAGGTATTACTCTCAACCAATAGGTTGTGGGTTCTAGTCCTATTTGAAACATGTTTAAGCTTATTTTTATATAAAACTTTTTTACACAACTCAAAAGATAACAAAATACTCATTTTACTTTAGGCCCAAAAAATCTTCGCCTTCGGCCTAAAATTTTTTTGTCTTCTCGGAGCCGGGCCTGGTGTTCTCAACCTTTTTGACGCAAAGTTTTAAACATTTTTTACTTTTTATATACACTTCCAAAAAATATCAACCCCCTTTCCATGTTGGTTTACGTCAAGCATATCACGGGTGGAAATATTTAAATTTTTAAACAAACACATGTCATTTGAAAGGACAACATAAGTTGTTATATGTTATTCGAGACGACAACATACTTTAAGTTGTAAATAATTTTGGTACGAAAACCAATGATTGTGAAATACAAAGATAAACCCAAACAACATTCAAATTACAATTTTTGAAAACATAATCAAAAGTTAAAAATGTAAAATTCATAAGCTACTAAAAAGACTTCATTGGAAACCATATTTACTTTATTTGTAACTTTGTCTTCCTTGTTTAATATAAGAATTTTAACACCACTTTCGCTCTTGATAAAGCTACATAGAGTTGTCGATGTGTAAACACCGGGTCTGTGAGATATATGTCAACTCTCGCTAGAGATTGAACTTGACTTTTGTTAATGGTCATTCCAAAAGCATAATACAACTGGAAAAAACTACATTCTCTTCAATTTAAACGAAAGTTTCTTATCTGAAGGTGTTAGACCATAACGAATTATATAAGTGTGATAAGCAGTATTAGTAACTGAAATAACTTTTACTACAACAAAACGCTTACCCAAATTAATTACTCGTAATCTAGTTCCATCACACAAACCGTTTTTCTGATCCATATTCCTTAGTAACATTATTGGCACACCGACTTTTAAAACCAATCTTCGAGTCAAAATAATTTTGGTTTTTTTATTTTATTTAGCATAATGTTTTTATGAAAATTTTAGTTCAAATTAAAATATAAAAAAATAATTGGTATAATCTTACTTAAAAACCGAAAAATGGATTTTTTATATGGACCACAATTAAATTTGTGAATTTTCTTGCAAAGTTTGGAAACAATATAGATTGAGTTAACTAAATATAAGTAAAAAAATAATGGAGAAATATCTTTGCGCCTCTAATTAGCATAAATTGATTTACATACACATCTTTATTAAAACATATATTTTAATTGGTTTTAAGAAAATAAAATAGTATTGGTTAACTGAAAATTATGTTTCGTATCATTTTAAAAAAGAAAATAGAAAAAAGAAAAGTGTAAGAGCATTCCCAATGGGTTCTCCATATCCATCTTTATTTCTAAAATTTAGAAAAAACATTCAAATAATCACTCCAACCCATTCTCTATCTCCAAACTCCATCTCTAAATTTTAGTGAAATGATATAAGAAGCCTCCGAATTTAGAGTGTTCCACAATACTCCATTTCCATCTACCCTTCTATAAATTTATATTAGAAATCATTTTATATTGAAAATAATAATAAGACAAATGAATATAGAGATGGTAATGGAGAATGGGTTATGTGAGGTTATTAGAAAATGATGTATAAATTAAACAAATTATGTTTTTTAGTTAAATTTTGAAGACTGAGATAGAGAACCTATTGGGAATGCTCTAAGCATACATCACATTCAATGTTATTTAAAACTTGTTTATCAAAAAGGTATAATGTAGTTAATAATAAATATATTAAAAATCGTTTATAATTTTCTGTTACAAGTGCCTAAATATTAGTTAATAACATATTAATTCAGTTAGAAGTTCAAAATGGAGTGTCCTCTAATGCCTAAATAGAAGTTCATGGCATGAATTTGACTCAAAAGCAGCTTAGAAATGCTTTTGATACTTTGAAAGAAAAATATGTAGGATGGTGCTATTTGAGAAACAAGACTGGAAATCTCTACAACCCACAAACAAATATTTTTACTTTAACAACTCAAGAATGGGAAGATTTTAAAAGGTGTGTTTTTTTAGAACTTCAATATCTTTCCATGTATTAATAAGAATAATGAGAATAAATAGTTCCTATTAATTTGGCGCAGGGTCACCCAAGGGCGATGTCATTCAAATCACGACCATTGCCTCATCATGACCTTTTCATAGTTGTGTTTGAAGGCCTTAGTGCAAACGGTGGTAATCAATGGACATCTACCCAAGTATCTGGGGTTTCATTATCCACACATGTCCAAACACTTCAGATAGAAGCTAGTTTTAATTTAGAAGAGGATGACGGAGACTCTCATGAACAAGATTATGAAGATGAAGATCCGACCAACAATGAGAGACCTAGTGTTAAACCCTCTAATGATTCAGAAATTAGGCCAAAGAAAAAGGCTAAAACCTCCATTACCCTAGATAACTTGGCTAGTGATATGCATGATGCACTTAAGCATATGGTGAAAAGCATGGAGGGACCATCAACTGATGAATGTTATGAGAAGTTAAAGTTAGTTGGTTAAATTCTATAGATCCTTTGTTTTTGGCAGCATTTAATATTTTTGGTCAGTCAACACACATGAGACAAGCATGGATGACTTTACCATCGGACCCAAGGTGTTGAAAGGGTGGATTAAGATGACAGGGATGACATTAGGGATATTCAAGTAGGGAGCGATATGAGTATTTTGAACCATTATGTGTTTGGTGTATTTTGAACCATTCTGTGTTTGGTGTAATTTGAACCTTTATGTGTTTTGTGTAATTTGAACCATTATGTGTTTTATTTTTGGTTGTATTGAATGACATTGCCATATGACCATTATGTGTTTTGTATCCTAAACAATTATGTAATTTGAACCATTATGTGTGTTTATATTTGGCTATTTTGGACAATATTTTTTTTTTGGCAATAAATAGGTTAGTTTTTGAGCTTTTTTTGCTTGTTAGGTTTGTTATGGCTTACAATCAAAAGTTATTGCTCCTCATTGTGATGTTCTTGTATCTTAGATACTTTTGGCCGAGACGTCATAAAAGAAAAAGAGATAACACGTCGGTTATGTCCGGAAACCATTTTACTTTAGAGTTGTTGCAAGGAAACAATACACAATGCATTGAACTCCTACGCATGTCACGTGATTCTTTTGTTCGACTTTGCACACATTTTAGACTAAAAGGTTGGCTAAAAGATAGTAAACATGTATCCCTTGAAGAAAAAATGACTATGTTTTTTATGATGCTCGGTCACAATCAACGTTTTTCATTTGTTAAGTGTAGATTTCAACACTCAAAACAAACAATTCATAAGTATCTTCATGAAGTATTGTCAACTATGATGGAGTTTGCTAAAGAGGTTATAGTACCAACATATTTTAATCCTAATCCAAATATTCTGGGGCATCATAAGAGATTACGACAAACTTTTAAGGTCCATTATACATATACTTTGGTGATTTCTTTCCACATATACTATTAACTATTAAATTCTACGTAGGGAGCGATTGGTGCACTTGATGGAACTTTGATACATGCTATTGTTCCTGTTGAGAAACAACATATATATAGAGGAAGAGGAAAAGGCGATTGTTATCAAAATGTTTTGGCCATATGTGACTTCAACATGATATTTACGTTTCTCGTGGCCGGATGGGAAGGAGTAGCACATGATTCTAGAATATTGTCCGAATCTTTAACAAATACAAATGCACCATTTTCATTTCCTCCCTCGGGTATATATTTATGATTTTAACTTTATTATCTACATTATATAGTTTGAAGATTGAATTGTTTTCAGATAAATATTATCTATGTGATGATGCGTATGCACACACTTGAGGATTTATGGCACCATATAGAAATGTGAGGTATTGGCTAGGAGATTTTCGTCGAAGGCGTGCATTAACCGACAAAGAAAAATTCAACCATGCACATGCAAAGCTTAGAAATGTTATTGAACGTTCTTATGGTGTATTGAAGGCACGCTTTCCAATATTAAAGAAAATGGCTCCCTTTTCGTTGGTTACATAACGAAATATTACCATTGCATGTTTTGCGCTTCACAATTTTATACGGAAAGAGGGTTTAAGCGATGAGCTTTTTGATGAATATGATCACCCAAATGTAGGTCTTCAGGAAGGAGATGAACATGTACAACATGGTGGTGAAATTAGAGAAGAAGAAGTACAACGACATGGAAGTTCAGCGGACCATCAATTCATGAGTCAACTTCGAGATCAAATAGCACAAGAATTAATGCAAAATAACGTACTTTGAGTTTATTTTACTTTTTTTTTTGTTATTAATACTTGGTGCTATTATGGTATTTTTGAATAACTTGAATGTTAAATAACTTCTATATATTGTGATAAGTATGATTGGTAAATAATTTTCAGCTTATGCAGACGAATCCAGTTTATAAAACAAACAGTCTTATATTTTCAGATTGCAGACCTTCAGACCACATCTTCAGTTGCAGACATGAAATCAGATTGCAGACAGTTTTTGTCTTCAAAAACAAACAGCACCTTAAACATTATTATCACATATATTATAATTATTTATACATTTATTTACTTATATTTTATTTAGTACAATACATATTATATCTAATCAGTTATGCATTATTATTATTATTAAAATTATCTATTTATTTATATTCATATTATCATAAATATATCTCAAATTATATTTAAACTAATTATTTATAAGTTCGATTACATGTTTATTCTATTAAGTATAACTAATGATATTTTATAAATAATGACTCAATAAATAAATGATAAACATTGATAACGAGTTTACAATAATAATAACCGTACAAATCAATCGTTCGATCCATAACATTTTAATCAAATATAATTTAAATCCCATCGAAGCCCTAAAGCCATTGTTCATGTTATGTCATTTATAACTAACTTATACTATCATTATTAACTAGGAATCCTTGTCGGTGAATCTCGAAGGGGTTTAACAGTTCACTTTCTCACATAATCCATTGATCTTTTGTTCATCCGTTAAGAAGACTAATCACTCCCCTATTTTACTTGTTTTCAAATGTGTTGGGGAGTTATGGGTACCTATTATCAAGTTACATTTTATATCATATTCTCAATAGCAATCTGTTAATATTTGTGTTGTGTATCAATTGAATGACTATTGCTATTTGTTAACATGTTTATTTTTTTATTTTATCGTATTCAGAGAGGTCCATCATTATAATCTATCACATCATGTCATAGTGGCCGACGTCCGATCACATGACAATGGTTTCACTGACAACTGTAACATCCCAAAATTTCAATAAATAATATTTTATATATTATCTCTTATGATGGACAAGTTTACTTAAGATGGTAAATAAAATAATATTAACAGGGGGAAAGATAAGTAGGCTAGATTAAATGGAATTAATCATGGACTAAAAAGGAAAGATGGGCCTTAGGTCCATGGGCTTAAGGGAGTATAAATACCCCTTAAACCCTAATTCTTTCCATTTCCATCCATATTTTCTATCTTATTCTCCCTACACCTCCATAACACATACAAACCCTTTCCTTTTCGGCCGCAAGCAAGAGCGAAGATCCGGGATCAAAAATCAAACCTTGTTTTGATAGATCCTTAAAATACAAGCTAGATACAAGATTAATACTTCATAGCAAGCTAAGCCGTGACCTATTAACCGTATAAAGGTATGTTCTTGACCTTAAAGCTTACGTTTTCATGAACGGTTTGCCTTGAAACTTAACACTAGAGTAGATTGGGTCTAGATACATCATAAAAATGCAAACTTGATGATTAAAACAGACTTAATAGACATATGGTTATATACGGCTCATAGATGAACCCTAGATCTAGCCTAGAACGTCTTAAAGGTATAAAGGTCTAAGATTTATGCCTAAAATGGGATAGATCTTGAAGCCGTGAGAGTAATGGGTGTGAAACGGGTATGACTAATGATGATTAAGGGTTAAAGGTTCATGAATCGAACCTTAGAGCAGTAACTGAGCATGGTAGAAGCTTAAAGATAGAAAAATGGGCTGAACTGGGTGTTCTCGGCCAGGACTAAGGGTTCTCGGCCAACCAGTGTTCTCAGCCAGGTATGGGATTTCGGTCAACATGTGTTTTCGATCAACATGGCTCTCGGTCATGAGTTCTCTGCCAAGGGTTCTCGGCTGATCTGTTCTCTGTTTGGATTTGGGCCTGAGTCCAGCTGGGCCCAGATACCATAATGAACAGTTGGGCCTGAATCAGCTAAGCCCATACCCAATTAAGACAAACTAGCCCATTATCTTGGAGCTTAAATAGACAAGCCAACTTAGAAAATAACTTAAAATGTTAATGGAAAATGTGTTAAGACAGTTAATGGAAATAAAACTTTTCCAAGCTGACCTGCCAGCTTAACCCCAGCCAGGGGCTCTGTCCCTTGGACCCCGCTAGGGGCTGCCGCCCCTAGAACCCCGCTGCCCCCGGACCCCAGTTCGTTGTGGGTTATATAAAGATAGAAATACGTTATGAGTAGTAATAGTTAATTGATACGTGTAAACATTATACAGTTAGCCGTGCACAGCTCAAGAAAGGGATTACGATTAACGGTGAACGTAACCGCATTCAGGTGAGTTTCTAGCCCCATTTTCTTGTTATGTTTTCGGTGATGTGTGCATACTCGATGTGATAGTTAATACACTTACCTTAACTGGTAAGTGTATGCCTTATAGGGTTTATATGTTACGTATGTATATCTTAAATGTGAATGAAAGTTTGTCGGTACGTGAACGATCTTCGGATATTGCACGTGCCAACAAGGGAGGTATGTTTATGATAGATGAATGTGTATGATAGATATACGTACAATATATGAATATGTATGAATGATTAAAGAAAGTATGTATGTTATGGGTATGTAAAAACAGTATGTACGAAGATGAAGAAAGAGGGACCAGACCCTAATAATATCTGAGATAGAGAAGGAGGGACCAGACCCTTTATAATATCTGAGATAGAGAAGTAAAAAGGGACTAGACCCTAATAATATCTAAGATAGACAAGAAAGGGACCGGACCCTATAATATCTGAGATAGACAAAGGAAAGAGGGATCAGACCCTAATAATATCTGAGATAGAATGGACAGTATCTATATAGTATGAAAGTAATAAAGTATGAATATACGTATGAAATTATGTAATGAAAGTTAGTTAGCAAAGTATTTACTATGTATCTTCGGATGCATGTTTGAAGGTAAGTGTACGTATTGTATTATGTTCGATTAACTAGAACTCACTCAGCGTAGCTGACTTTTAGTATGCACGCATGAGAGTAGGATGAGGCAGCTCGCTTGAGGGGACGCGTGGCATTGAATAAGAGGCTGGCATCGGAAGACTCAAGACGATTACGTTTAATCTTATGTTATTTTGAAAGACAATAATGTTTATTTTAAGACAAGTTATGGATTAACGTGATGTTTTATGAAAGTTTTTATATTCCGCGTATGTTTTTATTAACTCTGATGAAAAGAACTATGTCGATGAGTATATCCAACGCCCAAATGTGAGGCACCGGTAAC
This sequence comes from Bidens hawaiensis, assembly GCF_021521415.1. Taxonomy (NCBI): domain Eukaryota; kingdom Viridiplantae; phylum Streptophyta; class Magnoliopsida; order Asterales; family Asteraceae; genus Bidens; species Bidens hawaiensis. The sequence goes on from NW_027500567.1 coordinate 88,289, forward strand.
GGGGCCTTACAACAACTCAATTATTCTATCATGGTAACCAACGCCTGATTCGTATGACAACGGTTAGCCCACACAACATTATCTGTTTGTAATATTTACATGCAATGGTTTGATTGTTTATACTCACGAATAACAGTTTTGCGGTTTTCTTATATTCATTATTGTTAGTGTCAAAACTGGTGATTTTCTCACTCAACCTCGTGTTGACAAACCTATTCTATTTTGTACGCATTTGTAGGTTATCAGGTTGGATTGTTATCAAGATGAAGATCACGTAGAGATGACTTTTAGGACTAAAATTTATTCAAGAATTATTTGATCTTGTTTTGTAATTTCTTTATATTTGATGTACTTAAATGTTATTTGTTATTAAATAAACTTGATGTACATAAATCCACTTTGACCCATTAGAGATTAAACATAACACGCGTTTCATCTGTTGGAGAATACCAATTTACCTAAATAGCAAAAAAAACTCAAAATTATGAAGTTATGATTAATAGTAAATTCCATACAAAAATTTAAAATTTAAAGATGCGTGCTTTTTATTTAATATCACCATTAGATTACGTGTTTTTGTTGTTGGTGCATATTCAGTATTAAGACTTAATATCTTCTTTTTCAAGTTTTGCATGTAGGCCCCACCTTAAAACCCGATCTTTATATGGATTGGTTTTTTGGTGAATCATTGCAACCCCTACAATTCGAGAGTATGCTTTCAACCTACAAGACTTGTAATCATCTCTTTCTTGCAACAAGTCAATGTGCGTCGGGTAAGATGGGTTGACCTGCAACCAGTGTTCTATTCATTTTTTGATAAATAATTATGCCTTGTGATGGCAAAAACAAATTCTTGCAAGATCTTTGATTAAAATGAACCTGGCCCGCTTGACATAATTGATATGTTTAGAATAAGTATAAAGCGGGTTAAAAATTGAGCCACATATGCATATGTTTGACTTCATGCTTTGTTAAATTACTCATTTATCCTTTGAGCATGCAAAAGGTTCTCAACTACTATAAATACATATAATAATACACGATAAATCAATAACAGTACATTAAATTATAATATTGCATTTTTAGCGATCATAATATTGACAATAATATTTTGGTTTTGTAGTACAAGGACTTACAAATCTTACTTAGTTGGAAATATACTTTCCAACCCTCACAATTATCCTTACCATGTAAGTGGTCTCTACAAACTATAACATTCTTTGTATAATTTTAATCTAGTATTATTGAAACTCATTTCTAATGTTGCAGCCCTATTGTAAGTCAAGTAATTACAGGATCCCTTTCGTATTTGATTCTTCAAATGCCATTGACGATAGTTCCACCAGTTATGACATTACTATTTTCTCAACAAGGGTTTGTAATAGTGATATCGGAAGGAGTGTTTGTCCAAAGTAATTTGGTTTACCGTGTTGAACGTGTTTTTTGCCACTGTTTTTTCCGCATTAGCTTTTAGTCTACTATACGTATACCTGAGTTCAAAGACATTCCTTCAAAGATTGCAATTTCCATTCCCGCTCACGTACAATGGTTTCCAAGATTTTAAATATAACTAACTAATGTTTTTCCCGACACGTTGCGCGGGCAAGTCGGTAAAACTCGGACAAAGGTAAAACCCAAGTATTGTCGGTTTCAAGTATTGAGGTGCTAAGTTGAGCGACTTCGGTCGGTTTCATTTACCTGCTATATTGTACTGAAACTAAAACAAAAAAATTGTAAAAACTAATAAGGTGTCACCAAGTGACCCAACAGGTTCTTGCGATACCAAGTCTCTTATTTATACTAACATATTTAAACAAAAAAACACAAATAAAATAATTTAAACAAAACCACTAAAAAGAAAAAAAAACAAAAAAAGGATAATAAATTTTGCATTATGAGACTTGAACTTGCATTTGAAGTTTCTTTTGACTTTCCAAGCACTAACAAAATTAGCAACAACCAATTCACAAAGGTATCATAATTGTTTATGCATCAAAATAATTTACATAAATTCAAAACAAAATTAATATAATATTAAAAAAAATCATTTGTAACACCAAACTTCTTAATTATACTATATAGATAATAGCATTTTTTTAGTATAACAAAGTTTTGTATTTTTAAACTGGTTTCGCATGCATCATTTTTTATTGCATGTGATGTGACATTATGACGAGTACATCAAAACTATTTTGTGTGATACATTTAGCAAGCTTTCTTTTTTTATTAGGAATTCTAATGATGTCATGGTTTCATCTTTTTCCCATATCATAAACACTAAGGACGTGTTCGCTTATCATAAATCGTAGGAATTCAAAGGAATTGGAACTAAAATCTCATGACATGGCGTGTTCGTTTCATTGGAATTGCAATTCTATTTTTTGTGTGTTCGGTTCAAAGAATTGGAATTGAAATTGTAACTGGAATATAATTCCTTCAAATTCTCTTAAATAAAGGGATTCCAAATCATTCCAAGATGTAGAGGAATTCAAGAAAATTAATTGAAATCTTTTCTCAAGCTTTTTTTTTTGTGTGTGTGTTTTTAACGAGGACAACGAATAAAACATTTTAGTTTTTTTCTTTTTTGGTTTTTAATTTATATTTTGAGTTATGATTTTTTTTATTATTTTTTAATACGTTTTTTAGGGGCTTTTGATCTTAATAGAAAACCCATAAAAAATTCAAAAAAAAATAATAAAAAAAATAACGCAAAACATAAATAAAAAACAAAAATTTAAAAAAAAACTAAAATGTTTCCGCCGTTATCCTCGTTTAAAGAAAATAAAAAACTGATTCCAAATTATTTGTGGTTTACAATTCATTTGTCAAACGAACACATCAAAAATGAAATTGGATTTCAATTCCTTTCAATTCCAATTCTTATTGGAATGTTCAAATTCCAAATCCAATTCCTTTCAATTCCAAATCCTATGCAAATTCCAATTTTAATTCCATTCTATTATGTTAAACGAATACGCCATAAGTATTCAATTTTTTGAACCTTTGGGATTTACATATTTTTTTCTGGCTCCCCTCATCATTTCTTATATCTTGGTTTACATTGCTCTCATGCATCATTCCCTATTCCCGTGATTCGTTTATTTAATGAACAAACAAACATGATCAAATATTCTCGTTTATCAATTTACTAACTTTAAAAACCCGTGTATTACACGGGATAAGTTAATGTTAAGTTACAATAAATAACTTAATACAAATAAAAAAAGATAATATAGTCTCTTTATATTATTTATTTTTTAAGACTTATAATTTTTAAGATTTATTAAACATTGAATATTTGTAAAAAAAATAAAAAAATAAATTATTATAGTTTTCTTAGATGTCTCAAAAATTGAATGTTAGTGTACTCTTTAACATAAACTATTTTATATACATTTTAATTTCAAAGAAAATATTTTTTATGACACGTAATTATTATATTAATATTTTTTTATATTAAGTATCTTTACAATATAATTTATGGCATTAATAATTCAATCAATAGAGATTGACCAATTAATACGGTATGCTGATTTTCTAATCAATACTATGTATTGAAAGATATTTTTTTTTTATTTTCCATCAATAGAAGAGAAGTGATTTTGACGGGAAATTGATAGTGAGAATTAATCTTAAAATGTCATGTGTCCATAATTATTTTATTTTATTAGTATACGTATTTTTTTATTTAGTTTATGTGTTCATTTATGTTTGTGCACGTTTGTTTTTTTTTAAATTCTTTTATGTTTGTTGCTTTACATTTGTTAAGTCCGCTCGTTTAAGGTTGTTAATACATTCAATTACATTTAGTTGCCCTGCTAAAATTTAAATTTTGACTACATGTAATTTCCAAGCCTTGCGACTTTAACCTCTTTTGTCTACTTTTATATATGAAAAAAGTTTACCCGTCTGGGATACCGGGTCAACGGGCTAAGCTGAAATGGGTCATTTTTAATATGGGTCTAAACACCCTTAAAACCATTCACTTTTTGACTTCATGTAATTTTCAACCATCATGATTTCTTTCGCTTGTATCTGTTTATTAGAAATATCGACCCGTTTAAAATAACGAATCAAATGAGCCTAACTTGAAATGGGTCATTTTTAATATTGGTCTGAACACCTTTTTGATTTTTCAGTAAGTGTAATTTTCAACCCACATGACATTTTCCTCGTTTATCCAAGTTTTTTTTTTAAAAAAAAATTTGCTCGTTTGAGAGAACGCACAACCAAAATTTGACCTTATCTCAATAAACGGGTAAAAGTTGCCACCTATACTAAGCATGCTGCACAATATATGATCTTGATGATTGGTACTTTTTGGGGCGTTTTCAAAATGGGCTCATGTTAAACCTTGAAACGATTTGTTTTTTTATACCCGAACACCCTTTTTAAAACAATTCATCGGATACACCCTTCCTCATGGCCATTCTTGTGAAATGTTGCTAATGCCGCTGCCACCTGCAAAGAAGAAAAGAACAGGCCCGCGTCGTAGGTTTTTTTAAACTCACACTTTCCTTAACTTGTATAATTTTCTACCTTATTCTTCATTTTTGGTACATGTTAGCATGTTCGCAGTGTTTCTTTCCATGTCAGCATGTTCGTAGTGTTTCTCTCCCGTGGAAGAAGTTATTGCAATGTTAACAAACACCGAGTCATTTTCTTCAATTCTCCATAAGTAAATTTGATGGTTCTGAATTATGATATACTTCTTTAAAGCAAATACTTAAATCTTTTGACATACAAGAGTAAGTGATTGTTCTTTGCGGGTATGATTTTCTCCAACCCGGGTCAAAATGAGTAATTTGTTGCTCGGATATGTGCTGTTGTGATAGGTACCTATTAAGCAGTTTTAAGTTTACTAGTATGTGTGCTTGTTTATTCATTTATAAGTAATCACAGCTAAGTTTCCTTTAAGGTGAAAATGATTCATTAGTTGGCATCCCTTGTTTCTTTCATGTAAGTTTAAATAAAAATTGTTATGGAAATTTGCATAGCAAGATAAAGTTACTATTTGGCATGAATTAAATGAGTTTGGGTTGTATTTAGCATTCTGAGTAAGAACGGATCGATTCATGTTGTATTTTATGTACGGCATGCCAAAGGAGTTACTTAAAAAGTAATAGGCCGAATGAGTTGAGTCAAAAGTCTACCAAAGAGTAAATTTAAAGCATAGAACTTCATAATCCTCATTATTCAAAAAATTTGAAGCAATATAATTGCAGTTCAGACAATATATGTTTTAGATTGACTCGGTTTGTACAAAAGTCACTTATTTGACACATTAGTCAGTCCGTCCACTGAGCTATCCAAATCTAGCATGAGTGTGATGTGATAAAAACACCAAAAAATCTAACAATTCACAAGTGTTGTATAAACTTTTGTGTACTTATAAAAACATTTAAAAAATTGTACAATCTTGATAGATATTTAAAAGTTAAAAAAGGAAATTGCAAATTTTGACTTCATAGTCAACGTGTAGATGTATATATAATTGGAGCAAAAATCTGCACATGCAATACGTGCTCCTGTCACTCGAGTTGAATTATTTTATAAAGTAAATACTTCATTGGTTTTCATTTGTTAGAAAAACGCAACTACCCAAGCATTAAAGCCTCCATCACCTATATTTAACCTTTGTTCTTACCCATATGAATATTTTGGATCTCCGTTATAAATACAGTCAACTTTCACTGACTAATTATTAACTCCATTTACATGGCCAGATTTTATTAAATTATTTCATACTAATGGATCTTGTGCTTTTACATATACAAAGAAACATAGATACAAATTTCAAATTGTCGACGATAGTGTACCGTGTTAAACTTATACGGCTCCTTTAATGTTTTTTTAATTTACAAATTATCTAAGAAATACTTTGTAGTTAATTCTCATTGAAAGTTGTTATTGTTAATTGCTACATTAGTTATTAGTAACTTATTTAAAAAAATACATACTGTCCCAAAGCGGTACGATAACGAACCAGCTCCCTACCTACCAAATGCCTGTGGGCCGTGGTGCTCCCATCACAACGCGTGGTCTCTTAAGTTGAGTGAAGCAAAAAAAAAAAAGAAAAGAAAAAGAAATCGAGAGATAAGAAAGTTAATTTTAATTTTCTGGCAATCAAACATAGT